>NC_051861.1:129464338-129547354 GCF_015732765.1 Culex quinquefasciatus
TAAATCTACAGTTTTCTCATGAAAATCAAACAAATATTGGAAGGTTATACACCAAATTGTTGGAAATAATTTTTCTCATCAATCCGGCATAAGTTTTATAAAAATGTTGATTAGGAAGAAAAAACACATTTTTTCTAAAAATCATAGGTTTACGCTATTTGTTCATAGGTGGCGACACGCGTCTTTTAGCTTTGCTGCAAATTCTCTATAAGCGATTTTGTTCTTTAATCCAGCAGAAAGGAATATGATTTTTGGCAAGTAACCTCATTTTGGAGCCACCTACATTTGCAACACAGTCGCGCTGCAAAACCTCAATCACGAGTTTTATTTTTAGTGCCACCAACGCATTTTGCGGTGAGTAGTGAAACTTGTTTTAAAATTGTTGAAAACTAGTAAACTTTTGAGAATAGAGGATTTGCAGAAAAGCTAAAAGACACGTGTCGCCACCTATGAACAAATAGCGTAAACCTATGATTTTTTGAAAAAATGTGTTTTTTGCTTCATAATCAACATTTTTATAAAACTTATGCCGGATTCGGATGAGAAAAATTATTTCCAACAATTTGGTGTATAACTTTTCAATATTTGATTGATTTTTCTATGAGATAACTGTAAATTTAGAAAAAGATAGTAATTTGGACTATTTGGCAAGAAAGTCTGCCAAAAATCAATAAAAATTGTTGAATGTACGTTAACACATCTGTTATCAACTATATAACTGGTAATTTCCTTGATATATACTCATTTTTTTGTGTTCCAAAACATGTTTTTTTAAAGAAAAAGATCACAAATTTTTGCGCGCTCAAAAGTTGATGTTCATTATTTTAAAGCAAACAATTTTTCTCGTCTTTTGCAACCAGTTTCATCAAGATTGATGCAGGGAATCATGAGAAATAAGCGATTTTGTTCTTCAATCTAGCTGAAAGGAATACGATTTTTGGCAAGTAACCTCATTTTGGCGCCACCTACATTTGAAACACAGTCGCGCTGCAAAACCTCAATACTAACTTAACACGTGCTTCCTCTCCAGTGATGATAGCGCTCACTGTGGTGAACAGCGGAACTAATATCGAGAAAAAGATGTTTATGTTTAAAAAAGAGCAAATCATGTGAAAGGCTAGTAATTTTCTTTTGAAGACTAACTGATTTATAATTTTATTTTCAGTGACAACAGCGCCCTCTGCGGTGACTAGCAAAAGTAGCTCAATTGAATCTTTTAAATGAAACAAGAAGAATTGGGTTCTAAAATTAAGCTTTAATTTGTGATATTATTGTTCACAACGATATAGCTTATTTTTCATAGTACAATGACCCTTTAAACGACCGCAAAGGATTTAAAAATCGATTTTTAGTTCATTTTTTTTAAATAAACTTCACGGCCCTTTTGACAGAAAAGTACTTGACAGCTCGTTCTAAGGGGACCATAGTTGATCCATCGGAAAAATGTTATCTTGTCAATATTTTTTTTGCGTTTAAATGAAAAAAAGTGATCGTGTTTTTTACCGTTGTACATAAAAAATGACATAGGGCTTTAGTACCCAATTTTATTTTTTTCTTGATGTTTTACGTTTAGTAGCCACCCTCCAAAGCACCACACGTGACACCTTCCCACCTTCAAGTCGCACCGTGGTGCGTTATCACAAGTATATCTTTTTTCGAGAATCAACCGGCCTCCCCGAACATGGCATGTGACAAAGTCCGCTCGCGACAGTCATTCATAAATTCTGAGGCGAAAACCTGTATTCTCTTCGGACCGACTGCGCGCGTAAAGCTAAGTGGATTTGTTGTAGTGAGACGCCCCCGCTTCAAAAACGCGTATCAAATTTCATTCATGCTCAGCCGGGGACTTAACCGACTTAACAGAAGGGGCGATTTGCTTGGACTGAGTCACAAGACAGCATCGGGAATTGGGTTATTGAGGCTGGAATTGCACGAATAATAAATTTTTTGACTGTAAAAAACTGAGGAAAAAAAATTAATGACGAAAAAATATATCTAATTTTCCAATTCAATTTTTCAACTGTGCCCCTAAATCAAAATTTGTGTAGGTGGTTAGTACACAACTAAGGCAACCTGTATTTGCAATACGGTGTAGTAACTACACTGTAGTTCAATCTAACAACATGCCGTGCCAGAAACTAGAAGCAGCAGGTGCGAAATTTCGAACGTTGACAGCGGTGACAACATCGGTCTGTTTGGTTTGTAATGTGTCCTGACCTTCCTCACATGACTTCTGGTGACTAAAGGGAGGGAAAAAGAAACATTTTTTTCAGGTCAGGTGGGTTTTGTTTGTTTTTCTGCAGCGAAAATATTTATTTTACCTGTTTTACCTTAAAAAAATTATGCTTGTAGCAATTTGTTCAAACTTAAAGATGTTTTGAACGACGTAGTCCTACGTTATTTTTAGTTAAAAGTATCTTTTTCAATTTTTGTTATTGTTATGCCTTATTGAAAGCACGTGAAAAAAAAACATAAAAAACTGCATTTCAGGCTAGTAACCAAGCGAGAATGACTAAATGAGCTATGTGCTTTCTCTTGAGCGATGGTTGCGCTTGCGGTGGCGAATAGTAGAACTAGTTTTTATTTGCAATCAAAAATGTTGTTCTTTGTTATTTTTGGTCATAAACATTATAACGTTTTGTTGTTTTTATGCCTAACTGATAGCATGTACGCAATTTTATTGTATTCATAAAAATTACAAAAAAAGCAAATCAGATTGTAGGCTAGTTATCAATCAAAAAGACTAAAGAAAATACGAAAAATATTGCATGAAATTTTGTTCTGCATGATTTCAATATTCTAACAACATTTCCATCAACTCATAAACCCCCAAAAATAAACAAATTTGCTTCCAATTTCTAAACCAAAATTCTCAATTTTTTCCCCACCAGGTGGCCAGCTCAAAACCAAAAACGGCCAAAAGTACGTCATCAACAATGCCCCCCGGGGCAAGTACATCTCGAGCTTCTGCTGGTACTTTACCATCTTCCTGGTCACGGCCCTGCTGCTGCTAGCGATCGTGCTGATAGTGCTGCTGTTCAACCAGCCGCGGTGAGTAATTTCTGCAATTGGTTATTTTTAAGTTGCCGGTGTCGTGTCGTGTCTCATTCATGGCGGATTTTCAAGCGCGGATTGGCATTCAGTAAACATAGCTGGGACGGTGTGGTGGCGGCGTCTTGAGTCAAGCACCTGTTTCTTGGTATTTTATTTGGTGAACGTGCGATGAATCATGTTCCAATTGCAGCGACGTGATGACTACCGACGAGGTACGGGCTAGAGTGGTCGATAGATCGATAGGCGACACTGTCATTAACACAGTTTGGTAATTGATTTGTCCTTGATTTTTTGGTCGGGTATTTAAATCGATTCTATTTTGAACCACTTTCTAAACAAAAATTTAGGGAAATTGACCCGGGTAGTTCAGACTTACTGATCGCTGAAATTTCTCTTAGGCGATGCCAGAACTTAAAGTGGAAAGTAGTAGAACTACTGGTTAGTGGCAAATCATGCAGTAGGTTAGTAACCTAGCAAGGTAGACTAACTTGACCTATTGTTTTCTCTTCAGCGACATGGAGAATACCAGTGGAAAATAGCAGTACTAGAGCTAAAAGTCTTAAAATACCCTGTAACACAATCTGCCATTTACAATAACATAACCAAGTGGCATCTCAGCTCAACGAAAACAAATAAACAAAAAAATAAGAAATTTTGCCTTTAAGTTATAGCAAGCAATGAATTTTGAAAATTTAAAATTTATTCATTCGGTGTTTATCAAAATGAAAAAAAGTTAAATTTTTCAAGTATTCAATTTAATTTTTTAATTTTAAATCTTTATATTTTGAAATTCTTAAATTTTTTGATAGTTTTATGTTTTTACTTGAATTGATGTTTTTTAAATCTAATTTTATCTTTTTGCCTATTAAATGTTGCCTGATAAGTTAAACAAATTAATGAATATTGTAATTTTAAAATTTAATTATTCGGTTTATATCAAAATTAAAAATAATAAAAATCAAGAATTATATTTTTTTTTATTTTTAAATCATTTTATTTTAAAATTCTGTAAACTTTGGTAGTTTTATGTTTTCACTTCAATTTATGATTGATTATTTTTTTTGTGTATATAATTTTTGGTCTGTTATTTTTTGCAAGTCTGTTTTATATTCCAAGAAATTAATTTTAATACCTTAAAATTTTAAATTGAAAATAGTGAAAATTTTGAATTTTCAGATTTTCATTTTTTTGTTGTAATTGTAATTGTAATTTATTTGGTAACGATTAGTGCGTCCATTCCGGGAATTCCCGGGACAAAAATCCCGGGATTTTTCCAAAACCGAGAATTCCCAAATCCCGGGATTTTTTTTTATTTTATCCCGGGAATTCCCAAAATTGAAAACAAATCAAATTTTGTTTGGAAATTTAGATTTGGTTGTGGAAATAGATGAATATTTGAATACATAATACTCGACAAAAAGTTAAAAGCATTAAAATTTGTATTTGGCATATAAGGTAGTCAGGAATTTTCCAACACAAAAGTATGTTTACATGGCAGCTAGACGTTTGTTTGCATCAGATTTCCTATCTCTTTCTAGCATAAGTTTATTGTCAGACGACTTCTAGCTGGTTTTTTTTTGACTGACCGCCCGATATGTCAGCCAACATACTTCGCAGGGCTGTGACAGTTCGAGCTCGATCATTGTTTGCATCAGGACACTGTGACGAGAAGTTCGTCATTTGTTGGTTAATTTATATTTCTATAGAGTAATCTACGTGCGTATGTATTGCGTAAACGTACACGAAAATAAAGTGAGGTTAAATTTTGTCAGGCAGCAAAACCAAATGGTGCGCTAGTGTGCGTACGCGAAACGTCATAAAGCTTTATAACTGGGCCTAGAAAGCCTTATATCAGCTTTAAAATGACTTGTTAGGAAAATTGCTGAAATTTTAGTTTTCAGATCCGCAAAAAAAAATTATAATAATTGATATTATATTTTCGTATATTTATGACATCAAACTTTAAAAAATCATATTTAATTATTTTTCATCAAAAACCGGCATCTGGAGCAAATCAGGACAAAAGTAAGAAAATTGCCAATTTTTTTGCAAAATGTTCTGTTTGTTTTGATTGATTTTAGTTACAACATGAATAGAACAAAACAATTAGTACACTGATTTCCAAAATCTCCTGTATCTATTCAGACTGCAGTCCAGATTATCTCCAGTTGGCGGTAGTGATTTAAAGATAATTTTTCAAATATGTTTGAAATTGAATCAAGAAATTCTAGACTTATACAAAATGTTATATTTTCTGGTATAATTTCGTGTTTTTTTTTACAGTTTCAAAGAATGAAAAAAGTTTAAGTCTTTTTTAATGGTGTCATAAAAATAAATAAATAAAAGAAATATCTAAATAAGAAGCTTATTAAATTTGAATCATATCAGATTTAAAATCCAAAGCACATCAAAGAATAATCTTTTAATGTATTTTAAACAATCATAAAAACTGCTGTCTTTGTTTAGATTGAAGTGTAGATTATCACCAATTAACAGTATTGAGTATATTTTTCCCGTTTCCCGAGAAATTCAAAACCCGGGAAAATTGGACGCCCTAGTAACGATATCCTGTTAGTTTACACTTTATATTATTTTAAATCATAATTTTTCATAGTTAACTAAACTGTCTAAACTGTTCATAGTCTTATATTTTTGCTTCAATTTGAGATTTTTTTTAAAGATAATTTTGTCTTTTTATTTAATTTCACTATGTTACAAAACAACAGAACAACTGAAAACAATGCAATACTTCGTAGCAATAAAAAAACAAATCATTTAATAGGTTCAAAAAAAAGTCAAAGGTTTGAAAATTCAAACTCTTCAATTGTAAAAAAAAATCAAAACCTGCAAATACAAAATTCAAGGTTTGAAAACTAAAAACAACCCAGCTCAACATACAAAAATCCAAACAAATATAAATTAAAATTAAAAAAAAATCAAAACAAGATTAAAAATTTGGATCTTGCAAATAACAAAATTACAAAATAAATTATTTAAAATATAAAACTTAAAATAGTAGTTTATGCAACAAGTTGCAAAAAGAGGATTTTTTCAGCACGAGTCGGACATTTATCCAACGAGGTTCACCGAGTTGGATAAATACGACGAGTGCTGAAAAAATCAAGTTTTGCAACGAGTTCCATACAACATTTTTTGCAATTTCGAAAAACACCCATTGAGTGAAATTTTAAGTCGAATTTTCATGTATTTTGTCAATAAATCGTTTAAATCAAAAAAATGTTGAAAAGTGTTACTTTTCGAAACAAGTGCTGAAAAGTTCAACTTTTCAGCACCCATTTGAAACTTTTCAGCATTTATTTTGAAAAGTGTTGCTATTCGATTCTGTTATTTTTGGTACAGAAAAGTAGGCTATTTCGTCGTTCAAGAATGACAGGAAAAGTAAGTAGTTTCACGACGGAATTGCAAAAATAAATATTTACAAAATTAAAACTCCTGAAAATTCTTAAAAATTTAAAAAATATCTAATTGCAAGTTCAAATTTTAAAAGTTGAAAAAATTATTTTAAAATTTAAAATTCCAAGACCTCAAAATTTTCATAGTAAAACAAAAAATAGTAAGAAAAAAATTTAAAGAATTTAAACCTTTCAATTTAAATTTTTTTTAAATTCGTAAATAAAAAAAATAAAATTAAAAAATGCAAAACTTGACATCTCAATTTTTTGTATTAAAATAAAAGCTAATAAAAAAATCAAAAATTAAAGGCTTTGCAAATATGTTTTGAAGTTAATGTCCATCGACCAAAGTAGAACGGAGTCAAAAAGTATAATATAATAAAATACGAGCTATGACATTCACATTTCAATGAAAAAAGTGTTAAAAAATGTTGTTTACACCAGCCAATAATTTGTTTTTGAAACATCTCAGTATAGACGAAATCCTTTTTCGTTAAAATAAATCTTTTTGCGGCATTGTTCATCACAAAATTACAAAATTCCAAATTCCAAAATCTTAAGTTTTAAAATAAAGTATTTTTTGCTCACTGATTTTACAAGCCAATTCAAAAAAAAACTTGAAAACTCAATATTTATTTAAAAAAAAAAAAACAATTTTAAAATTTTCTAGAATTATAATTTGCTAAAAAATATCTCATCTGTGAGATCAGCGCTGTAGTGGAGAATAGAAGAATTTAAGATTACAGAGAAATTCACGATTCACGAAAGCGATTCACTTTGTGGCTAGTCTCCGAGACAATTAGACTAACTTGACCAAATGATTCAACTTTAGCGATATAAGCGCTCTCTTGAGTAACATCAGCGCTAGCTGTGGAGACTGGCAGAACTTGAATTTGACGTTTTTAAGCACCTTGAAATGAACCAAGATTTTTCTTTTCGCCGACGCCAGCGTTGCGGTGCGATATCGAAAAGATGCAAATCATATTGTAGGATAGTATTTCAACGATGTAGACTGAAATCATATGGAGCCAAGTCCAATTCAAAACATGGTTCCGAAATTTGTTCGCATCAGTATCACCACCTAGCGTGGATGCCTGAAGTTACTACACTGTTAACTTTGAATATTAGACAAGATAATGTTGTATAACACACGCTACAGGTCACGCGCACTAATCTGTTTTTGAACAAGTGGCATAATTTTGAATTGACCGTTACTACTGGTTTATTTTTGTTTTCAACTTACCTAGCGTAAACGAGTTGCATACATTGTGTAAATATGTAAACAGTCTCCTTAAATAGGGTTGGCGGTAATTGATATGAAAAATTACGTATGTTTATAAATTAAAATTTCTAAAATTCTTTGGGAGGGATAATGCGTGTTACAAGTTTTTCTTATCTTTCCGTAAAATAAATGTTTCGGTGTTTCTCAACAGATGGCCAGTTGGCCTGGCTTCAGCCCCAGTCAGACCTGGTGGCTTTTTTCGAGTCAAGATTTGTCTGTTCCGTCGGGGAAGTGAACATTGGTTCAGACCTAATCTAGATCGTTAGCTTAGTCCAGGTGTAGGAGTCGTCCATGGGTCCTTCCTCGGTGGAGTCGCTGGTAGGCAGTTGGACTCACAACCCAAAGGTCATCAATTCGAATCCTATCGAGTGGAATGCATCAACCACCATACGGTAGATTAAGTAACGTTTTACCATTCGTTAACATGTTGAAGTAGTTATTGACAAGTTATTGATATACTGATTAAACATATTGACAAAAAATCTGATGACCTAAATTTGTACACCTTTGTTTGACAGTTAACAGGCGAAAAAACAATCACTTAGGGGAATGGAAACTTTGCCGTTTTCAAGCAAACTTTTAAAATAATATCCGGCAATTTTGGGAAAGACCGGCTCCGTGGCTTAATGGTTACGGCTTCTGCCTCACAAGCAGAAGGTTCAGGGTTCAAATCCCGCTCGGTACCTTTGAAATTTGGAATCAGGAATTGGAACTTTGAATATGAACAAAAACGAAACAGAATTAGGTGGGATTCGAACTCACACCTTCGGATTGATGGTCGGGGACTCTAACCAGTCGGTCATCTGAAGGTTATAAAACATGTTGTATTCTTCTCATATTAAATACGCTCTGATCCCTGATTTGCCTGAAGGAATTGGGAGTCTTAGGATAGATCAAGGATCCGTCTGGTGCTTGCTTCTATGTTAAGACTGGAACGCCCAACGCATGTCCAACTTACACGGACGCCCAAGCCTTCCAAAAAAGGTGGAACAGTAACTTCAACTCGCTGGTTCTCGAGCATTACTCAACCAATTGGGACAATTCTTGTTTCCAGTGATTTGTTAGGATGTCTAGATGATTCTAGAACTTTGCAGAACTTAATTCGATCAAATCTGTAATTTTTGCGACCAAAAACATCGTTCCACCTTTTTTAAAACGACTGCCTCTGCGGAATTTTTGGCGAATTATTTTTTACACGCGAAAAAAGTTGGAACGATGTTTTTGATCGCAAAAATTACAGATTTGATCAAATTAAGTTCTGCAAAAATCTAGAATCATCTAGACATCAACAAATCACTGGATAAAATCATCTTTATTGGTTGAGTTATGCCAGAATCATTGAGTTGAAGTTACCGTTCCAACTTTTTGGAGCCTTGGGCGTTGGAATGTTAAGGCGGGGCCGGACACCCAACGACCTCGGAATTCGGCCGCTAGGTTCTCTGCCATTCTGAAATGGGTCGTTGGAAGCAGCGCGAGGGCTATCACCACCTAATACCCGGGACTGAGATAAGTTGTATCAGCATTCGTCATATACAAAGTCTGATACAAATTATACTTTCCCATAATTTCGCTACCGGTTAGCGGGTATTGGATTGGACCACACACACACACACACACACACACACACACACACACACACACACACACACACACACACACACACACACACACACACACACACACACACACACACACACACACACACACACACACACACACACACACACACACACACACACACACACACACACACACACACACACACACACACACACACACACACACACACACACACACACACGGCAATTTTGGGAAAGGTCGGTTTCTCTTGACAACGTTGGCGAGCCGGATTTTTTTTTATTTGGCCACTGTTTGACGGATTTCTTGGCTGTATTTTGCAAGCGGAATCGGTCCACCGGTGGACAGATTTCTTTTCAGGAGGAAAACAATGTCCACTGGGGAACCAGTTCTCTTGCCAATTTACAGCTATTCTTGAACGCCCAACTGTTGTAAGCCAACATCACGTGCATGATGAAATTACATGCTATTCCCCTTTACATTCATAATAAAATTATGTTGCAAAAGTATTCAAGAAAAAACGAACCGACTTACGGTAGTTGTACTGTATACTGTTTACAAACATTATACGAGGCTTTTTTGACGTTATACCACTGTGGCGTACACGGTCAGCAGCGAACGGGCAAAACAGGCAACAAATGGGAAATCAAAGTGAGACCAGGAAAAAAAAATCGCTTTAGTTCGAGCTTGCCTCTATATGCTGAAATGTAATTTTTGTATCCTGAGCTACAGCAGCGCCCTACTGCGTTAAGTAGCAAAAGTTGATCTTGACGTCACTCTTAAACACAATCTGCGATAATTTTTGCAAATATTTTCGCCTAATAACTTCTGCACCTCAAAAACTCACAATAGCACGAAGAATGTTTTTTGTCAAGGCTTGATTGACAGCGGCAAAGCGGGTCTCGTTAGTTAGACTCAAGACTGCGATGCCATCGGGCTTAAGAGGGGGATCTATTTCTATCATGTCTCAATTAGTTACACTCGCGCAGCGAAAAATGTATCATTATTAAATTGTTTCTTCTTACTCACTTTATTCGTCTTCTAGGTTATGTACCAGCGAAAACGGCCACACAAATGGGAATTCCTCCAGCTTGGTAGCGACGGGGTCCATCTTCACGGTCAGTAGTAACGGGAAGGGTACGCCGGAACCGGCGGTGGCCAACGGGAACTCGAACCGGAATCGGTGCTCGCACGATCCAAGGTTGAATACGAACCGGCAGCCTTCCGGTTCGGCGCGGAACGATGACTACATTGATGATGACAGTGGCGGCGGAAGGGAGGGGGCGCCGGATGACGAGCAGGACATTATTACGCGGAGTTTCGGGTGGAATCCGGTGCATTACAAGTAAGTTTGGGGTGAGCGCGACTTTTGTTCGATTTTGGACGGTTTTTTCTCGACTGGGTTGTGAGCTGTCAAAGACACGCTGATTTGGGGTTAGTCGACGCCACTCTAAATTCCAGCGAAAAATCCCTATATTTTTGTTTGGAATTCCAGGCGTAAAGTGATTCACCTTGTTCGGCAATCGGCGTCCAAAAATAAACCAACGCGAACGCATCTAAACCCAAGTATAAACAAAATCACCTCTAAGCCAGAGGTGCCGGCTTAGAAGCGGTTCGTTGACCTGCTACCCGAAACCTATATTTTCGAAAACATTTGCGTCCAGCGGCGGCTGATTGGAAATGCCGAGCAATCTTTCAATCAAGACGCAGGGTGCAAAAAAGCGAGAGTGTAACTTGAATAAGGTTGATTGTACTGTTGTTGGTTTTCGCTGGAATAGATGAATAGGTCACGTCGTTGGTTGCCAGCATAGATATGTATCGGGTTGTGCACAAACGGATGGTTACTTGCGGTTGAACATGGGTGCTGCGCGAAAAACATGCAAATGATTGAATGTTTGTCTGTGGTTCTGGAGAAAGGTTGTGGTTTGAAGGGGGTAAGGATTGGTTACTTGGACTTAGGAAAAATCTGCTTTTTAAAACTTTTAGAACTGAGCAGTTCTCTCAGATTTCGGTCATTCGATTTTTTTTGTATTTTTTAATACGACTGAAACTTTATTGATGCCTTCGGTATGCCATTTTGCATAATTAGTTTCCCATATAATTTTCCATACAAATTTGGCAGCTGTCCATACAAAAATGATGTATTAAAATTAAAAAATCTGTATCTTTTGAAGGAATTTTTTGATCGATTTGGTGTCTTGGGCAAAGTTGTAGATATGGATACGGATTACACTGGAAAAAAAAGATACACGGTAAAATTTTTTTTTTTATTTAACTTTTTATTATTAAAACTTGATTTGCAAAAAAACACTATTTTTAATTTTTTAATTTTTTTTATTTTTTGATATTTTTTAGAAGACATAAAATGCCAACTTTTCAGAAATTTCCAGAATGGGCAAAAAATCTTTGAGCGAGTTATGAATTTTTGAATCAATACTGATTTTTGCAAAAAATCGAAATATTGGTCGCAAAAATTTTTCAACTTCATTTTTCGATGTAAAATCAAATTTTTAATGTCGATATCACAGCAACTAATGGTCCGATTTTCAATGATAAAATATGAAACATCCGTGAAATTTTCCGATCTTTTCGAAAAAAATATTTAAAAAAAATTTAAACCAAGTCTAACATTTTAAAAGGGCGTAATATTGAATGTTTGGCCCTTTTGAAATGTTAGTCTTGACATGAAAATTTTGAAAGTATTGTTTTCGAAAAGAACGGAAAATTTCACAAATATTTCATATTTTAACATTGAAAATCGGTCCATTAGTTGCTGAGATATCGACATTAGGAAATGATGGATTTTTTGGGTGAGACTTAAAAAACATCAATTTTCCTGTTTTTAAACCTTTGCATGGCAATATCTCAGCAACTAAAGGTCGTATCAACAAAGTTCAAAAAAGCAAAATATAGAGAATTTTCTCAGCTTTTCTAAAATATTTTTTTCAAAAGTGGGCAAACATGTGCACTAATTTTAAAAAATGAATAACTGCGACTATTAGCAAAAAAGTCACCTAAAAATGGATTTAACTTGAAAACGGTACAGTTTATCAAAATTTCACTGAAGTACTTTTTGATTGCAAATTTGATTTTACATCGAAAAATGAAGTTGAAAAATTTTTGCGACCGATATTTCGATTTTTTGCAAAAATCAGTATTGATTCAAAAATTCATAACTCGCTCAAAGATTTTTTGCCCATTCTGGAAATTTCTGAAAAGTTGGCATTTTATGTCTTCTAAAAAATATCAAAAAATAAAAAAAATTAAAAATAGTGTTTTTTTTTGCAAATCAAGTTTTAGTGACAAAAAGTTAAATAAAAATCACCAAAAAAATTTTTACCGTGTATAATTTTTTTTCAGTGTAGTCCTTATCCATACCTACAACTTTTCCGAAGACACCAAATCGATCAAAAAATTCCTTCAAAAGATACAGATTTTTGAATTTTCACATATCATTTTTGTATGGACAGCTGCCAAATTTGTATGGAAAGTTATATGGACAAACAAATGATGCAAAATGGCTTCTTTGGGCATACCGAAGGCACCAAAAAAGTTTCAGCCAGATTAAAAAATACAAAAATTAAAATTAAAGAAAAATACCGATTTCGTAGAGAATTGCTCAACTGTTACAATTTCTTGAATTTCTGACATTTTAAATGTTACATGATTTGCCTTAAGAGTTCTTTAAGAGTTTGTGTGTGCATTAAAAAAACTTGTGTGAGCCTTGTGAGTACATTAAAAGACTTGTGTGATTCTTGTGAATGCATTGAAAGACTTGTGTGACCCTTTTGAGTACATTAACAACTTTGTGTGATCCTTCTGAGTGCATTAAAAGCCATGTGTGATCCTTGAGAGTGCATTTAAAGACTTGTGTAATCCCTGTGAGTTCGTTTAGAGACTTGTGTGACCCTTGTGAGTGCGTTAAAAGACTTGTGTGATCCTTGTGAGTACATTAAAAGCCTTGTGTGATCCTTATGAGTGCATTAGAAGGCTTGTGTGATCCCTGTGAGTTCATTAAAAGACTTGTGTGACCCTTTTGAGTGCATTAACAGACTTGTGTGACCCTTGTGAGTGCATAAAAATACTTGTGTGATCTTCGTGAGTGCATTAAACGACTTGTATGATCCCTGCGAGTTCACTAAAAGACTTGTGTGGTCCCCGTGAGTTCATTAAAAGACTTGTGTAGTCCCCGTGAGTTCATTAAAAGACTTGTGTGATCCTTGTGAGTGCGTTAAGAGATGTGTGGGATCCTTGTGAGTGCGTTAAGAGAATTTTGCGACCCTTGTGAGTGAATTAAGATACTTGTGTGATCCTCGTGAGTGCATTAAAAGACTTGTGTGATCCTTGTGAGTGCATTAAAAGACTTGTGTGAGCCTTGTGAGTGCATTAAAAGACTTGTGTGGTCCTTGTGAGTGCATAAACAGATTTCTGTGATCATTGTGAGTGCATTAAAATACTTGTGTGATCCTTGTGAGTGCATTAAGAGGCTTGTGTGATCCCTGTGAGTGCATTTAAAGACTTGTGTGATTTTTGTGAGTGCATTTTTTAGACTTTTAGACTTGTGTGAGCCTATTTTACTTCAATTTCCTAGTTTTTCTTAAGATTTGGTTCAAAAAATCGACGTTAACCCTAAACCGAAACCAAGCAATTTACAATTAGTCGCCGTACTAGCCGCGCTGTTGTTTTCGTTGCTTCGCAATGTTCCCGCGGGACTATTATTAGCATAAAGGTTGATTTGTAATTTACATTTTTGTTGCACAATCTCGATGTTTTGTTTTTTTCAAAACAACAATAACAACACAAACAATAAACGTGACATCCTCCGGAAATTTGTCTCGGATCTGGTGTGTTCTGGCGAAATCTGCATAAAAAGCATACAAATTATGTGCTCATTTACGATGCATCACGTGTGATGTGTGTTTGAGTTATGGGTTCTCGAGATAAACACCTACAAACGCGTCTGCGACTAGCTCAAGCTGAACATGATGAGAGGAGATGAACAAAAAAACGAAGAAAAAAGTGAATAAAAAACCGATTTGTGAATGGTTAATGTCTGTCGAGAATTCGTTACAAATCGGATTGATTTGCCCGTCCTCTATTAGATATGGTTTCTTCTCTCTTTTTTTATTACGGAAGCTATAAATACTTGCAGCTTCGTAACGCCTCGGACAGACTTTTGATTAAACGCCTCTAATTTGTAAATTGGAGCGACCGGGAGGGTGGCCTCACGCCCAATAAAACTATGCTGGGTCATAGACGGAGTTGAAGACGTCACATTTTTCTCAATTTGATTTAAAAAAAATTGTTAAAAAAATAAACAAAAATTTAGTTCGTCAAATACAATGTTTTTTGAAAAAGGCAAATCATAAAGCAGGCTAGTATTCTTAAAAGGTAGACTAACTTGACTAAATTATCCCTTCAGCGATTGCAGCGCAAGCTGCGGAGAGTAGCGGAACTTAAAATTCAAAAATCATTTCGCAATTCGCGATTAAAAGCTCCATAATTCCGGCAGATGGCGCAAAGCATCGAAGAACGACGATTCAAATTTTCGCTGTTCGGTTATATAGGAATGCAAACTTAAAATTGAATTTACAGCTTTTAGAACAACTTTTGAGAAAAAATTCAAGTAGTACGAGTGTAAACTTTTTGCCCTCTATAAATTAACGCAATAAAAAAAATTTGAAAAAAAAAATAATTTTGAAAAAATAATATTGTTTAAAATGATAGAGCATCAAAAGTTAACAAAGTATCAGCTCGAATTTTTGCTCAAAAGCTGTTTTGAACGCTGGAATTTAACAAAACAGAATTCGCATACATAACCTCAAAGGGCGGAAATTTCAATCGACATACTTCGCTCTGTTCTGCTACTCAACACTAGGTGTCGCATGTCGTTTGGCTCTTGAACGGAAATCATTAAAAGAAATAAAACAGTATTTTTCCAATTTCCGTGTTGCCAAATTACTCAACATTTCATTCCATTTCAAACTCATGTTTTTCTTGGATTAAATATCGAGACTTTTTGATCAATATCTTATACAAGCTTGTCTTTAAATTCTTCGTTTGAATTTTATTTGAGCAATCATTGGTTGTTAAGATCTAGGGATAAAGACAAAGGTAATTGTGTGACTCAGTTCATTTTCCCCAAGTCAGTTCTCATCAGATCAGGAAGATTGTGGAACAATGTTATCTCCTTATCTGTATTGCTCAGCTTTAGAGCTCTATTTGGAGTGGGGCAAACATTGATTGGATATGGAATTTATCGATTTTGAAACAAATTTGTTTTATCAAAGTTAAGATTTTTTCAGTTTACGGTTCCCTTCAGATTTGCTGTTCTAATTGAATCAATTTTATTTAAAAAAAATAAAAATAGTTAACATAGAAAATTTCTTTACGATTTTACTGCTTTAATTTTTAAACAGCTTTTCTGGTAAACTTTTTTAGAAAATCTGAAAATGTTCCAAAATTACCAACAAAAATGTCAGTTGACTTGGAAAAAAATGAAAATTCATAAATTCACATTTTGTTCTAACTTCACTTTCAGCACAAAAATAATATGAAAAAAGAAGCCATTTTGAATCATTAGTTTGTCCATATAATTTTCCATACAATTTTGGCAGCTGTCCATACAAAAATGATGTATGAAAATTCAAAAATCTGTATCTTTTGAAGGAATTATTTGATCGAATTGGTGTCTTCGGCAAAGTTGTAGGTATGGATATGGACTACACTGAAAAAAAAAATGAAACACGTTAAAAAAATGTTGATGATTTTTTGTTTAAATTTTTGTCACTAAAACTTGATTTGCAAAAAAACACTATTTTTATTTTTTTTATTTTTTGATATGTTTTAGAGGACATCAAATGCCAACTTTTCAGAAATTTCCAGAATGGGCAAAAAATCTTTGACCGAGTTATGATTTTTTAATCAATACAGATTTTTTCAATAAATCGCAATATTGGTCGCAAAAATTTGTCAACTTCATTTTTCGATGTAGAATCAAATTTGCAATCAAAAAGTACTCCAGTGAAATTTTGATAAAGTGCACCGTTTTCAAGTTAAATCCATTTTTAGGTGACTTTTTGATAATAGTCGCAGTTTTTCATTTTTTTTAAATAAGTGCACATGTTTGCCCACTTTTGAAAAAAAAATTTTTGAAAAGTTGAGAAAATTCTCAATATTTTGATTTTTTGAACTTTGTTGATACGATCTTTAGTTGCTGAGAGATTGCCATGCAAGTGTTTAAAAACAGGAAAATTGATGTTTTCTAAGTCTCATCTCATCATTAAAATTCTAAAAAAAAGACCGATTTCGAATTGCTCCACAGCGGCATAGCCTACTTTGATGTTGTTTGATGGTGACATGGTAACTGGGTTGTGCCCCACTTGCATTCCATCATAAAATTGAGCATATCTTTACTACTTCGAGTAGTTTTGTTTTTTATGGTTGAGATAGGTTATGATGAAAAGTTCTGAAAATTTTATGCCATTTTTCATGCTGGATGGATTTTCTACAAAATCAATCTAAGATTTTTGAAAAAGAATTGAATGAATATTCAGGAAAATCTTTTGGCAACATTTTTCAAACAAGTTTTGTTCAAACTTGTAAAAATTGCATGACGTTTTGCTTAAGGTGGTATTCAATTGCATGAAACTTTTTCACAACTTTGACCCTTTGTTAGTTTCCGAGTTTCTCAAAGAGTATGTGTTTTTAGGGAAGACATTTAAACTGTAAATTCCAATATAATCATAAAATTGCTGAACCATTTTTTTTACTTGAAAATAGTGAAAAAACATCAAAGTCGTTTTGTAAAAAAAAACAGTGTAATCCCGTAATCGAATACCGCCTTAACAAATCGTCTCACACTTGAAAATCGGTTAAGGTGAAACGTGAAAAAATGTCAAAGTTTTAGAATAGATTTAAACTTAGAAATCATTTTGCAAAAAAATATCAAGTTTAATCGCGAAGTGAAAATGGACTTTGACGTAGGACTACGTTGATTATTCTAATGAACTTTCTCAACAAAATTAAATTATGTTGTTTGCTCAACAAATTACGCACACAAAAATTTGAGAGCCACGTGGACCGTGACGCGTGTTTGCGCGTGCGCACTTACTTGAACTGATCAAATATCAGTTGTGAATGTGAGGACGCAAAACAAAAAAAGATAAGATAAAACACCTTCGCACTACCTGGTTGGGGTGGAAAATACCTCTGTTTAATTACTATAGTCAAGGTTTCCCCAAAAGCCTCTAAAGAGCAAACACTTGTGAACTACTTGAATTGGAATGTTCTGTTAGCTTTTTCCCTTCTCCCTACGCCAATCAATTAATGCAAATATCATGTTGGACTGCATAACTCAGAAGTGAGCCTGAGCAAAACTCACATAATCCATCACATTCAATTAGTGAGCGGCACTTGCTGCAGCACTCAAAAGTGCATTCGATCGCGCTTCGGCACTGTATGTGATGTCATGTCGTGTAATGTATTTGTTTAAAAGAGAGGGAACGCTGTTTATTATAAATTTCCCTCGAGCAGATCGAAACTGGGCGGCTTAACCCCAAGTGACGTAAACACCGACCGATTAAACCACTTATTAAAACAGAGGGAAATTTGTCTTGAAAATTATTTAGAAGTAGTTTACGCGTGCCATCATCATTGAAACAGAAGGGAAGCTATTTTTAACGACCTTTCTTTGAGCTACAAAGTGGCATCAGATGAGCGATGATGAAATGCATCGGGCTCCCTCACAACTGAGTTGCAATATGTGTCTTCAATTGTGTTTACTCTTCAATTGAATGGCTGTGGTGGCGCCAGCTTGACTGTAATCACGTGGCCGGTTTGTTGATGTTTGCTTTTGTTTCTTGCTGTACTTCCGTGAGGTGCAATTTCAAACAAATTTTGAATTATGGTTAGATTTTATTTATATATTACAATTTGAGATTGGAAACGGTTACAGAAAAGTGATTATTCTTCAAAAATTAATTAAAACGATCAAATAGTGTTGCAAACTGTACACCAGATTATATAACGCAACCACCCATCAAATGACCTACCATAATTAAGTAGTAAAAATTTGAGCGATTTTATGACAAAACGCAACTAGGGCATGATCTAGTTACTGGTTCATCAAAGCAGGCCGCTGAGTATGCTGGAGGGGGGAAATCTAGCTAGAGGAATCTGTGAAATTTCTGGCTCTGGATTGCTAGGATTGGATTGTGACTGTAAAACATGGATTTGGTTACAGTTTTGTTTGAGTTTCGATTAGATTTTGATAGCACTTTAAATAATTTTATTTGAACTGTAATTTTAGATGATAATTTTACAATTCCAATGTTTTTAAATTTTGCCTTTGCAATAAGTTTTCTAATCTTTGAAGATGTTTGACCTTTTTCTTTTCCATTTTACCATTATCGAAGTATTCCATCCCGATCATAAACATAAACATTCAAAAATATTTGCAACGGCCTAGCAGAAAAAAAATCCAGATAACTAAATTTGATATTGGTGACGTATATGTTTGCCACATTAAATAACTGATTTTAATATTGTTAATAAGTTAGTAAACTAATGAATTGCCATTTCTCTTTTGAAAAATGAGACTAACTTAATTTTCCTTCTAAATTGTCGATCGAAAACTAAATAAAAACTCAACACAAAAATGAATAATTTTGAACAAATTATTGATTTTCTTAGGGTGATATTTCAATAATTATAAAATTCAACCTTAATATTTTAAAAAATTTGCAATAATTCTAGCCGTGTTGATCAAAATAATAAAATAATAACAAATTGTATTATAAACAGTAAGACAACTTTCGAACAAATAATTAATGTACCAATAATTTTAAAAACTAACTTAATCCACCTATGTGGTTGGAGCCTTCCTCACTCATTACCGACAATGGCTGTACACAAATTTAATCTATTTTTTAGATCCGGAATAAAAAAAAGTACATAAATATCACTTAAGCGGACATATCTCGAGACAGGGTTGCTAGATCTTCAATGTTTTGGGCTCGTTGGAAAGGTCTTTTAATAACCTAACCAACGATGGGTCGGATAGTGGATCCGGACATAGTTTACATACATTTAAGTGAGATCCGGATATGAAAACACATTTTTATACATAACTTTTGAACTACTTATCGAAACTTCAATCTGTATAAAACTCGATCTATGGGACCCTAAACCAAGTCGAATGCAAACGGTTCGGGTAAAATCGGTTCAGCCAGTGCCGAGAAATATGAGCTAGTTTGTTGGTCACATACATACATACACACACACATACACACACATACATTTGTTCAGTTTTCGATTCTGAGTCGATATGTATACATGAAGGTGGGTCTACGACATTTTTATAAAAAGTTCATTTTTAGAGCAGGATTACAGCCTTACCTCAGTTAGGAAGGCAATATCGACTTTTCTATTTTGAAATTTTTATGAAAGTTTTAATTTAAATATGTATCAAATTGTATGGCCAAATTATGTCAAAATGTAAAATTTTATTTATAGTTCTACCCAATTTTTGAGATATAAAAATAATATCAAATTGTTTTTTGGGTTATTAGGTCAAAATTTTCCCACAGTTTTAGTAACATTCCAAGAATAAAAAAATAATAACATATTTGTTTATTACTACCAGGGATGGAATAATCGCAAAAAAATCAATTTCGCTGGCGAACTTTCTTCACCCGCGAAAGAGAGAGGAGGCAAATCACGCAAAAGAAAATCGCTCCCGAAGTTCTCCAAGAAAATCAATCTGCTGATGATTTTTTGTGAAAATCCATGTCAGCACCACTTAATAATAGTTATTTCACTTTGTTTACACACATTGCCCATCTACAAAATGTGACAGGTCATTTTTCGACGTGTGACGTTACACTTGCAAGTGTAGTAGTGAAAAAGATGTTCCGCCGAATAATCAAGATGATGATTTTTTTAGATTCTTTTTACCGATCTTTCGTGCGCGAGAGAGGAGAGATATGCTCCTTTCAGATTTTTTCTCTTGATGAACGCCCAGAGATTTACTTTTGATGATGATTATTCCATCGCTGATTACTACTGATTATTTTTTACAGTACTGATTCCGGCAACAATTTCTTCCATTTTTCCCCATTTTGGCAACACCTAAATTAATTTGATATTTTTGGTCTCGTAATACTTTCAAAACAAAAAATAATTAGTTATTGCTTAAAATATAATTATTTTTAATGCAAATAAGACAGTTGCAAATATTTTTTAAAGTTGAGGTCGCAAGCACGCCCTCCCCTTCAAAATTGGTCCGTGAAATTAGGGGACAAACAAATATTTTTTCTGATTTTTTTTATGGAATATAGATTATGGATAATGGAAATAGAAGTCTTATCAACTGAAAACAACTTGAAATGCATTTCCAAATGCATACAAATTGAAATAACAAGCCATAGTGTTTAAAAATGCATTTCACACTAGGGGAAATTCTCGTATGTTTGGCAGGTTAAGCACTCGCTCCTAATTCCATCCAATTTGCTGATTTACATTAGGGACCATCCACAAACCACAAACCACGTGGACACTTTTTTGGGAATCTCAACCCCCCCCCCCCCTCTCGTGGACAATTGTCCAACAAAAAAAAAAAACGGTTTGGACGGCGTGGACAATCGCCTTACCCCCACCCCCCTAAAGTGTCCACGTGGTTTATGAATGATCCCTTATTTACACAACAAATTTGGCAAAACTTTTGATAGAAACTTGCTTGCTCACTTCTTATTGAACTATTAATCACTCGATTTCAGTTGAAAACGCTTTTAATGAGCTGTAATTGAATGTCAAAGTGCTGATATGGCAACATTAGAGGCACGCTGGAATTAGATGCTGTTGCCCTAGTTCTGTTGTTTCGCAATCATTAGTTTTCAAAAAATGTAAGATTTGACGAAACCAAAAATCTTAGCGAAAAAAAAAACTTAAAAAAAATCGCATTAAACATCGAAAATTACCAAAAAATATTTCTAAATTTTCATTGAAATTTTAAGTTTTTTGAAAAAAAAAACCTTACCGATGGTTATTATGTTTAAATTTTTTAACTAACTTTTTTATCTGAAAACTCGATTTTGACAAACATTACTTTCCGTCCATTTAAAAAACTGGTGGACTAAAAGTGACAAATTTTACCAGTTATAATTGTCATTTTGCAAAGTATCGGAAATACACTTCTAAAAAATTTGGTTTTTATTTGAAAAAATGAATTTGCAATAAAATTGTACATTTGTAATATTTAATTATTAAGTGCATCGTTTTAGGGTTATAGGGAAAGAACATGTTAGAACATCGGGTACCTAATGTTAGCATATTAGTACTTTAACATTTAATTACAGTTTCTAAAAGTCTATTGATATATATTGAAGGGAGTGAGCAAGCAAGTTTTCATCAGAAGCATGCAAAATAATTTGTTTAAAAAATGAAACACACTAAATTGGATTTTTATATCCTGAAATTCTTTAATTCAAATTCAAATAAAAAAAACATCAACTTCATCCAACTCCGAAAAAACAACGTATTCGAAAAGCCAATAAAACTATCTACCAATTTCTGTTGTGAACATTTTTCATCAGACCTTTTGCTTGCAGGCTTGCAAAAATTAAGTAAAATATTTCCAGAGTTTTTTTTTGAAAAGGTCCTATAAACCAAATTTTCCACTTTTGCTTCCCATCTCTAGATATCGTGGCACTCGTAAATCAACTTGGTGTTAAGAGAAAACGCTCAGAAAGTTAGACAGTTGGCTTTGCCCATGGCAAAATTCTGAGCTTAAATCGTCTCTAACACAGTTAAATCATGAACTATCTTCATGAAACTTTCAGGAGTGATTGAAAATCATCTTTTAAGTGGATTTAATATTTTTTTTTGTAATATGAAATTTTGTGATTTTCTACATGTATGTAACCCCTTAATATTGAGGCAGTTAATAGTAGTTTCTGTTTTCTAAAAGTAAAAATCTATTTTATTATGATTTTTAAACATTCTCTTTTAAGAGGTGTTTTTTTTGTTTACATACTCAACTAAAATTAAATTTGAAATTAACATTCAAAAACTGCAGTCTGAATTCCAAATTAACAATATTATTTTTCATTATTTCCAGGCTAGTTATCGAACCCAACTTTGACCGGTCAATCAACAACGGCACCGTGGTAATCAACATACAGAGGGACCTGTCCTACAGCCAAAAACTCCTTCCAATCATTCTGGACATCAACCAAATTGAAATCCTCACTTCCCAAGGTAATTTCGAAGCAACCATCCACTCGCCTACTCGGATCCAATCAACTAATTTCTTTTTCTTCAGTCCTCGACTCTGATGGCCAGGACATCGCGTACGACGCCTACTACGGCCGCAACAACCTGTCGTACCACTTCCGCATCAAGGAACGCGACGAGGGCGAAAATCTCCTCAACCTAACCCTGCTGCTGGAGTTCGAAAGCCGCCTCAGCGACACGTTGCAGGGCTTCTACAAGGGTTTCTTCCTGGAGGAAGGTTCCACCGAGGACAAAAGCTGGTTCGCGAGCACGCAATTTTCGCCGATTGACGCGCGGCGAGCGTTCCCGTGCTTCGACAGTCCGGACATGAAGGCGACCTTCGAGATTTCGTTGGTCCATCCAGCGGCCAAGCAGAGCGTGCTTTCGAACACGGAGGTGATCCGGACGTCGGTGGTGCGGCCCGGGTATTTGAGGGAGGACTTTGAGACGACGCCGCGGATGAGTACGTACTTGGTGGCGTTTGTAATTTCGGATTTGCAGCTGGTTCAGCGGTCGGAGGGTTTTACGCCGCAGATTAACATCTGGAGCAGGCCGGAAGTGGGTCGGATGACGAGTTACGTGCAGCGGTTGACGATCCGGATTTTGCCCTACTTGGAGCGGTACTTTGATTTGAAGTTCAACATGAAGAAAATCGATATGGTCGCGGTGCCTGACTTTGGCTTTAGCGCGATGGAGAACTGGGGGCTGATTACGTTCCGGTGAGTGTGTGGGATGGGGAGGGAGAGGGGGAAGGTTTATGAGGGATTATGGTGGCGATCAGACAGTAGCGTAAATTCTTAAAATCTTGTATTCTTATTTTTTTAATTCTAAAGTTTTTTTTAATTTTTTGATTTTATGAATTGATATATTTTTTAATGCAGGCAAATTTAAATTTTTCAAATCATTTGTTTTTGTTAATATGTTTATTTAAGATTTTATCACATTCTTAATCATTGATTTTTTTAATTGTTCGATTTTTAAATTGCTAGAATTGATTTTTTTTATTTTGGCGTTTTTAAAATTATGAATTCTAAATTTCAGGAATAAAAAAATTGAAATTTTTATTTTTGAATTTGAAAATATTTGTATACATTAACTTCTAAATATCTGAATTTTCAAACTCAATTTTGTTGATACATGATTTTTTTTCTTAGAACTTTGTATTTTTTTACATTTCGATTTCTTAATTATTAATCTCCTAAATATTCTTAAGCTTGATCTAGTTTTAAAATTTATATTGAATAACTCCATAAACTAAAAAAATGGGACTTTTGATATTTTGAATTTGGAATTATTAAATTCTGGAACATTTAAATTTTGGAATTTTTTAGCTTTGAAATTTGTAAAAAAAGGTTTTTTTAAATCAACATTAATTCCAAATTTCTGTATATTTTGGGAATTAAAAAAATTTATTTAAAAAAATAGGGATGCTGAATTAAAAAAAAATTAAAATTAAATCGACAAATGCAAAAAATCAAGATTGAAGGTTCTTGATTTTTTACATTTGTCGATTTAATTTTTGTATTTCGAATCTAAGAAAATAAAAATTCAAAATTCCGTAAATTCATGAATTTTTAAATTTATTTAATAAAAATTTAAATAATTTCTGAATATTTGAGATACCATTTTTGCTTTAAATTTTAAATTATATAATTTCCAAATCCTTAATAGTTGAATTATTGGAATTCTGTATTGAAAATTTTCACATTCTTAAAACTTTAAATTTTGAAAAGTTTCAAATTTTATATTTTCTGGACTCAGATATAAATTTTGGATTCCTGATTTTTTTTTAATTTGAAATTATTGAATATCAATATTAAGAATCTTTGGAATTATGTGATATGATTTGTTTTATTCTTGCAAATTTCAATTTAAAAAACATTATAGATTTTGTATTTTTTTTTAAATTTTGTCTTTAAATTGCTTTGTTGCTAAATCAGTATTTTTTAGAACTTCACAATGCTTTTTTAATTTTTGAATTCTCAATAATTCAAATATAGGAACTAATCATAGTTCAAAATAAAAGTAAATTTAAAAAAAAAATCCGTAATATTGAAATTTATAGTTTCAGGAAATCAAGAATTATAAAATTACATATTTAAAATGTAAAAGTCCAAAATCATTTTTTAAATTTTTACGCATTGAAATTTTTTTGCTAGATCAAGATTAAGAAATCTTAATTTCTGAAATTGTGTCTTGGTTTCAAAATTTATGAATTTTAACATCAAAACACAAAAATTAAAAAATGCTAGGATAAAAAATTAAAATTTTCAGGAAAATAAAAATTAAAAAACACAAACTTCCTCAAAGTTTTAAATTTGGAAATTATTCCACTATTTTCACAACGAAAGCGGTAAATTTCAAAATTGGCAGATAAAGAAGCGACATTCAGGCTGCACCATAACTAATCAACAAAACCCAACAAAAATGTGCTCAAAACATGTTATTTCCTCAAAAACGGTACAAATGTGCGTGTGTGTGTGTGTGTGCCTAAGCCTAGCGAAACATGCGCAAAGATGGCGCTTCGCGCGCGTGTGCTTCTTCTTCTCGCCCTTTGGGCTCTTATTCTTCTGGGTGCGCACCCGCTTAATTTCTAGCACTCACTCTTGCCGCAACCCGCATTCCGCCGTTGGCGTGCCCGCCGGCTCGAGAGTTCACCCTTGACCGCCACACGTTACAGCATGCCCACGTGCGACCACAGCTTGGCAGGCTGCTCCTCATCTGCGCCCTCGCGAACAACGCCTAGCGTTGTCTCGCCCAGCGCCCTCAATGACGCACGTACGCCGTGTTGGAACGGCGACTCGTACCGCACCGTCCGCCTACCGACGGGATGTTCCGTCGCGCGCCAGCAATCGTGCACCAGCCTCCAGCAGCCGACGTCGAGCGCCCACAGAAAAGGCCCTAAATGAAACAACGTTAGTGGCCGGTTGCTACAACGGTCCCTTTTTTCCTCTCACCCTTTTCCGGGGCCTTTTGCGTTCTGGTTGATGGTGTGTGCGTGTTCGTGTTGCGCTTCCTCCTTTTGTTGCACACGGACTGGCTGCCACCGTGTGGATGTTTTCAGGTCTGAGGAAGGCAAAGTGTCAGAACTGTGCTGCGGGACCTTAGTGCAACTGTTTACCTTGCTTTTGGCGGCGTTCTTCGGAGATGGGTCTTGCGCGACACAGATTCCCACAGCGAGATTGGCACAGCGACCACTGTGGACGATTTTCTACGGTTAGCGCGACTATTCTGAGCAGAACGCTCTCATTCTTTTACCTGCTTGATTCCTCTTCCGGCGGGACCTCCCTTCGGGTGGATTGCAGAGATTGGTTCGGAGTTGGCGCGCTGCGAAGAGGGTTAATCCTTGTGAGTCGGTGGACCTTAGGCAGATTTTGCGAATTACCTTTGACCGATGACTTATTCTCCGGGCGAGTCTGATCGTCAAAACGTGGCTTACTTTGCGGCGTCTTCAGGGACAAAACCGTCCAGTTCGAGTGGCCGCCGAGCTCCCACCGATGCGCAACTCACGACGATTGCGCGGTTTCAGCCGCCGAACGAAGGCCCAACAATCTCCCGCGAGGAATCCGCACGTGCGGTCCAAAATCGTGCGACACACGCGGAGGTCTTTTTCCACGACCTTCTCCTTTCGAGACGCGAACAGCATTACTTTGCCACTGGCGGCGGAAATGGTTGCGGACGCTTGTGTGCGTGTAGTGTTGCCCGATTGGCGTGTGGTGAATTTGGCTTCGAGCGAGGGGTTTTTTCTGTTTTTGCACATGCACGCTGCGCGGCGTTTGCTTGTTTTGATTACAATAACTTACTAATTACTACACATTTGAGACTAATCTACATATTTGCTACAAAATTTATGAATAAAAAATTCAATTCATTTTTGAATTTTTAAGATTCGAAATTTTTGGATTCCCGAATTTATTAAATGATTTATCAATTAACTGATGATTGTTTGGAATTCTTTATTTAAAATTTATATATTCTTGAAAATTAAAAGTTTAAAAACTTAAATTTACTTCCTAATTTTTGTATTTATCTGTGAGTAAATTAATTTCTAGATTTTTGAAATTTTAAATTTATGGATTAATGATTTTTATGAATTTTAAATCATAAAATTTCAAAATTAAGAATTTATAAATTTTGTCTTCTTAAAAAAAAATCTTGAAAATTTAAAATCACAAAACATGAGAAATTTTATAATTATAGATTGTAAAATGTTTTAAATTTTCAAATCGATGTTTTTTAATCTTCACAATTTTTGATTTCTTTAATTTAGAAATTTTATATTTTAAAATTCACTTTAAAATTTGGAATTATTCTTGTTTCAAAAATACAAGTATTTTCAAATACGAAATACAAAATAAGAAAATTTAGTTACTCTAAAATTCAAGAATTTCAAAATTCCTTATTAAGAAAAAAAAATCGTAGGTCTTTATTTTTTAAAGTTTTAGATGTTGTTGACAATACATTTTTTATTTGAAAGTTCAAGATTCACAAATCTTAAAATGTTAAACTATTTAATTTTTCAAAATTTCAGAGTTTTTGGAATTTTAGTATGCTCGAAAATTTAAACTTTAGAATAAATGTATTTATTTTTTATTTTTTTTTTATATTTTGAATTTCTAAGTTTCCAAAGCAGTCAATATTTTTATTTTAGAAATTTTATATGGTAATTGAATTGTTTTTGGTCAAATTATTATTTTTAATGTTTTCTTTATTTTTCTTCAATTTTTGAATTACTGAATATAAATACTTAAGAATCAAAATATAACAGTGAAATTTTTGAATCTATTTATTTTTTTGTGATTTTATTCTAAAGTTTTTGTTTTGTTTTTAAATTTCTGTTTTTTTTTTTGTCATAGAATTTAATTATGATTTTCCCTTTCCGTTTCTTTTTTTTTCTGAGCAAAAAAAAACAGTCCTTTTATTTTTTACATTTCAAGAAGCTGCGATTCAAGACCTTATGAGATTTTTTTTATTATTCATATTTTTGTATCAAATAAATATAAAGTTATTTTAACGTTTGTTATTTTCAGTCGCATTAAAATAAGCTAATCAAAATCAGTTAATTTATTCAATTGTTATTTTGTAATGTAATTTAAAAGAATTAAATTTATTGAGTTAAGTTGAATTTACAAATTTAATACTTTTTTTCTGAGAATAGAAATTTCACTCAGATTTCCCTTTACAACTAACAATAAACAAATATTCGATTTGACCCCTTGACCCCGTCGCACGAAACGCTACTGTTTGTCGGCGACCACTCTTGCAACATGTTTGTCTGAACGGAAGGGGGGGAGTTTTCTCCCCCTTCTTATTTTCAGGACATAAAATATAAATTATCCTCAAACACGCGACGCGCAGTTTCCCCCTCTAATTTTATGTCTTTTTCCACGTTTTTGCGTGTTAAGTAAACGCGTATGAGTAATAATTACTTTGAACATGTTTTTTTTAGCTTTTCCAAGGTTATTTTTGATCATATTTTCCCTTTCAGCGAATCCGCCTTCCTGGTTCCGGAGGACAACAACAAGAGCTCGTCGGCGAAGCATACGGAGCGGGTTGCGCTCGTGGTCGCTCACGAGCTGGCTCACCAGTGGTTCGGAAATTTGGTGACTCCGAGGTGGTGGAACGATCTTTGGCTTAAGGAGGGCTTTGCGACCTACATGAGCTACGAGTGTTTGAACTTTGCAGAGAAAAAGTGGCGGGTGTTTGAGACGTTTATCCAGAACGAGCTGCAGAAGGCGTTCGAGAAGGACTCGGACAAGAGTTCGCATCCGATTTCGTTTCCGGTTGATCATGCGTCGGATATTAGGAGGATTTTTGATCCAATTTCCTACTCGAAGGGGGCGTCGATCATCCGGATGATGAACAGTTTCTTGGGTGGGGACGCGTTCAAGGCGGGGATTACGAGGTATTTGGAGAAGTATCAGTACGACAATGCTGAGCAGGAGGATTTGTGGGAGATTTTGACGGCGTTCGGGCACGAGTACGGGACGTTGCCGGAGAGTTTGGATGTGAAGGAGATCATGGACACGTGGACGCTGCAGCCGGGCTATCCGGTGATCACGGCTGAGAGGGTTGGCGAACGTACGATCAGGATCACCCAGGAGAGGTACATGCTGCCGACGAAGGACGCGGCTGATGAGACGAGGTGGTACGTTCCGATCACGGTGGTCACCGAGTCTACCAAGGAATCGAAAGAACCCGTTGAGGTTCGCTGGTTAAGCTTCGAAAATCGCACGATCGAGATGGAAATCGAGGCTGATCGCGACGACTACGTCTACCTGAACGTTGATCGTACCGGCTATTACCGAGTAAACTACGACTACGCCTCCTGGAAGAAGCTCACCAACAACTTCCCCAACCTTCCCCCAGTGACGCGATCCCAACTGGTCGACGACGCCTTCAACCTCGCCCGGGCCGAGTTCATCCAGTACGACATCCCCCTAACCCTCATCATCCTGGTCTCCCAGTACCCCCAGGACATCCCCGCCTGGTCCTCCCTCACCCGCGGTCTCAACTACCTCAACGACATGATGTCCCGCGAACCCGTCTACGAAGCCTTCCTCGCCGTCATGCGATCGATCCTGCGAAAGTCCTTCGAGCAGCTCGGCTTCGAAGACCGGCCCGAGGACGACCACCTTCAGATGATGCACCGCGAGCGGATCGTCGGCCTGGCCTGCAAGTTCGGCATCGACAAGTGTTCGGTGCGGGCGCAGACGCTCTACCGGCGGTGGATGACCGACTTCCGGGACAATCAGATCCCACCGAATCTTAAACAAGTCATCTACTGCACCTCGCTGCGAGACGGAGGCGTTCCCGAGTGGAACTTTGCGTACAAGCGGTACAAGGAGACGGACTCGGCGTCCGAGAAGGAGCTAATTCTGAGTGCGCTCGGGTGTACGGTGAAGCCGTGGTTGTTGTCCAAGTGAGTTGGTCTTGGGAAACCCTCGGTTAGGATCTTTTTTTAATTGATTTTCTCATTTTTTTCAGATACCTCAACATGACGCTGGATCCGTCGTCGGGAATTTTGAAACAGGACGGAGCTCGCGCCTTCCAGTCGGTGGCGAAAAATTACGTCGGAAACGACATTGCGTTCAACTTCCTGTACGAGAACATTGATCGGATTTCAAAATAGTAAGTTTTTCAAGCTTTTATTTTTTCTAAATTTTCAAAAAAAAGACTTGGTTTTTAGGAGTTATGCAAAAATTCAAAAAAAAATGGGAATTTTCGAAATTTCTTTGTAATATTTTCACAATGTAAAGATTTTTGAATTTATAAGGTTTACAATATTTTCAAGACTTTTACAAATTTCAAGATTTGTAAGCCTTTTCTTGATTTTTTATTATTCTACAAATTATATTAGTGTTAAGATTTTCAAGACTTAAAATTTTGTGAAATTTTCAACTTTCATGAATTTCTGAGTTTTTACAACATCAAGATTTTTTTAATTAATTTAAACTAATTAATTAAAATCTAATTAATTTAGATCTTAAAAAATTTTAACTGAATTTGATTTTTTTTCTTTTTTTTTTTCTTTAATATAACTTTGATTTTTTTATATTTTTGAAAAATCCGAAATCAAAATAAAATATTTTTTTAGATCTTTATGTTTTTAATATTCTTTTTTATGGTTTTCAAAATAATCTGCACTAAACTATTAATTTTAAAGATTTTCAAGGCTTTAACAACTTTTTAACAATTCAAAAAATTATATATTTTAGATTTTTAAAATTTTCGAAGTTTTCAAATTTGCTTGATAAATATAAATCAAATTTTCCAACTTTTCCAAATTTATTAAATTTTCAAAAGTCTCATGTTTTTTCAATCATTTTAGATTTTTATTATTTTTCTTTAATATTTTTTAGAAACTTAATATAAAAAAAATATTTTTTTAGATTTTCATGTTTTTTATGTTTTTTTTTTTTATTTTAAAAACTAGCTGCATTTCAAAAAAATATGTTTTGAATTAGAAAAAAATTAAATATTTTTAAGATCTTTAAAATTTTTATGATTTCAGGCATTTTATTAATTTCAGGTCCATTTTTTGTTTTTTTAGATTTTCAGAGATTTTTTCAACATTTTGAATACTTTCAATATTTTAAAAATTCAACATTTTAATTTTTTAGAATTATAAATTTTCTTCAATGCATTTAAATTTTCAACATTTTTTTTTTGTAAGATTTTATTTTTTGCAAAGATTTTGATAAATTTCAAGATTTTCATAAATTTCATGATTTTTAAAAATTAAAAGATTTTTATAAATTTAAAGATTTTTAAAAATTAAAAGATTTTTATAAATTTAAAGATTTTTAAAAATTAAAAGATTTTTATAAATTTAAAGATTTTAAATTTTTGTTTTTTTAAATTTAATTTTTTTTTAATTTTAAGATTTTCAAAAAAACTAAAGTTTTTTAAAAAATTTAAGATTTTTAAAAAATTAAAGTTTTTTAAAAATTTCAAGATTTTTAAAAATAAAACAATTTTCAACAATTTCAAAAATTTTAAGATTTCCAAAAATATCAAGATTCAAAAAAACAGATTTCAATTTCAAGGTTTTTATAAATTTTAAAATATTAAAAATTAAAAAACAACATTTTTAAAATTTTAAGAGCATACAAAATTTTACATTTTCAAAATTTTAAAGATAAGATTTTTTGATAAGATAGTCGAGATTTTTTTTGAAATGTCGTAGATTTTTAAGATATTTATTTTATCATGATGACATAACAAGATTTTCTACATTTGTGAGAAATTAAAAATAAAAATATTGAGATTTTAACGATTTTTCAGATTTTTTAGAATTTTAAAATTTGTGAGATTTTTATTTTTTCATGATTTAACTATTTTTAAGATTTTTTCATGAATTTTAGAGATTTTTTAGATTTTCAAAATTTTATATATGTCAAAGATTTTATTCATTTGAAGAATTGTAAGATATTCATAGTTTTTTCTGATTTTAAAGATTTTTATGTTTTTTGAAGATAGACCTGATTTTATACTGAAATTTTATTTTTGAAAGACATTTTTTAAAATTTATTTTTTTAAAAATAATCCAAGGTTTTGAAAATTTTCAAGATTTTTATAATTATCGTTAACGAATCATGGGATTCTTTCTTGAATTCTTATGTTTTGAATAAGTTTTCAAGTTTATAAAATTTGGCAAAATTTCATGTTTAAAATTTTCAGTTTTTTAAGTTGTTTCATAATTTTTATGTTTTTGAGTTTCCAAAGATTGTATTTATGTGTTGTAATTTCTTTTTCATGAGTTTCTAAATGCTTAAGTTTTTCAGCTTCATTTTGTTTTCTATTTGTATAAGTTTGACATTTTGCTTCCAAAATTTTCAATTATTTCAAGATTTTTATGATTATAAATATATTGCTATAATTAGCATTTATTTTTTTTTAGTTTTCGAGCTTCCAACCTATTTACATTTTTCTAGTTCTTTTAATGATTTTTGAGGAAATAACAATAGTTTTTTTTCCTTTTTTTATTTTTCAAATCATAACAATCATTAAGAATTCTAAGAATTTTAAAAATGTAAAGAAAATGAAATACTTTATGAATATTTTAGAACTTAATTTTTTTTTTTAAATATTTAAGAATATTTAAGAATTTTTAAGAATATTTAAGAATATTAATGAATATTTAAGAATATTCAAAAATATTTAAGAATATTTAAGAATATTTTAGAATATTTAAGAATATTTTAAGAATATTTAAGAATATTTAAGAATATTAAAGAATATTTAAGAATATTCAAAAATATTTAAGAATATTTAAGAATATTTAAGATTATTTAAGAATATTTAAGAATATTTAAAATTATTTAAGAATATTTAAAAATATTTAGGATTTTTCAAAGACTATTCAAGACCTATAAAGAATATTTAAGAATATTTCAGAATATTTCAAAATATTTAGGATCTCTTAAGAATTTTTGAGAATATTTAGGAATATTTACGAATATTTGAGAATAATGAAGAATATTTTAGAATATTCCATATTTGAAAATATTAAAAATTTTAAGAATATGATAAATTTGTTTTTTTTTATTTGGGGAATTTCAAAACTTAAAAAAATATAGGAATTTCAAGAGTTTTGATTTTTTTTTAATTATATGGACTTTAACTTTAGTTTTTTTTTAGTTTTGATATTTTTAGAGAACGAATTTTAATTCTTTCTTTCCTCTCCCCTTCCAGCTTCGGCGACGGCTTCTCCACCCTCTCCAAGATGATCGACTCCGTCACGTCGCTCATGAACCAGAAGCACCACAAGGAACAGTTCGACCGGTTCGCGCGCAAGGCCCACAAGCACGGCCTCGGCACGATCGAGAAGGCGATCCACCTGGCCGAGGAGCAAATCCTCAACAACATCCACTGGCGGTCACGATCGTACTACAAGCTGGAAGAGTTCCTCAACCAGCTGATTCGGGATTTGCACATGAACATGTAAAAGCCGCTTTCGGAAAGCAGAAAACTCCCAGTCAAAAAATTATAGTTAAAAAAATATCGAGTAAAATGCTGTAAATACTACTTTTAACTGATGAACCCACTATTAATGATAATTTAGCAAGGGGACTTTCCTTAAAACAAACGAATCCAGCCTCGCAGGCAGCAAAACGAGAGAGAATTTATTTTGGCGCGCTTTCGGACAATTATTTCGAGGTTGAAAATCGCAAAACAACGGATTTTCTGGCTGTGTTTTATGTAGAAATTTAGTTGAACCCAAAAAAAGTACCACCAAGGGAGCGTTCTTTAATTACGTAATGACATTTGTGTTACGTAATAAAAGAACGCTCCCGCAACGTAATTTTGCGTGCGCGTGCGAATAGGAAAGGCGCAAACCCGTTCGAATTAGGTCCATTTATCAGTATTTATTAAAACAAAACGAAACTTTTATTTCATCAAGCGAGTGTAATAATTTAACTGAGTGTGTGCGTTCCACGCGGCGCGTGCCCGGAATTTTTACCACGAGAAATAGTCTGTTAGAAAGGTAAGTGTTTCTCAAAGAAGTTAGCGTCGTAAGGGAAGAACAATATTTGCCATATATTTTAAATCGAGTAATTCGATTCTAGCTCATAATTAGGTTTTTTTGTGTCAAGAAGGAGGAATTTAAAAAGAGAAGAAAAAACTGCCCGCCAAGCATCGCGCAAGTGTCTTTAAAATTAGAAAAAATAGCTTTCAGTAGATTGAGAATTCGCAAAACAAAAGTGATGACGAAGTGGAGGCCTTTGAGTCAAGATGCCTTGTTGAAAAGTTACAAAGTGTATTAGGTCGACGTCGGTGGAGCTAAAGAATGCTAAACGTTAGAGAGAAAAAAATATTTAGAGATAGTCAATAAAGTGTTTCAATAAACGATATCTTAAAATGAAACGGAATTTGTTTTACTGTCTTTGTTTCAATTCAAAATTTAAGGAATTATAAAATAGTAGTTTATGCAACAAGTTGCAAAAAGAGGATTTTTTCAGCACGAGTCGTACATTTATCCAACGAGGTTCACCGAGTTGGATAAATACGACGAGTGTTGAAAAAATCAAATTTTGCAACGAGTTCCATACAACATTTTTTGCAATTCCGAAAAACACCCATTGAGTGAAATTTGAAGTCAAATTTTCATGTATTTTGTCAATAAATCGTTTGAATAAAAAAAATGTTGAAAAGTGTTGCTTGTCGAAATAAGTGCTGAAAAGTTCAACTTTTCAGCACTCATTTCAGTGCTGAAAAGTAGAACTTTTCAGCATTTATTTTGAAAAGTGTTGCTATTCGATTCTGTTATTTTTGGTACAGAAAAGTAGGCTATTTCGTCGTTCAAGAATGACAGGAAAAGTAAGTAGTTTCACGACGGAATTGCAAAAAAATATTTTTTGCAATTCCACTGTGAAACTGTCAACTTTTCCTGTCCTTCTGGAGAAACGAAACGGCCTACTTTTCCCTACCTAAAATAACAGAATGGAAAATTAATACCTTTCAATAACAGTGCTGAAAAGTTCTACTTTTCAGCACTGAAATGGGTGCTGAAAAGTTGAACTTTTCAACACTAGTACCGAAAAGTAACATTTTTCAATATTTTTTTGTTTTGAGCAATGAGTTTACTAAACACATGAATGTTTGACATAAAATTTCATTAAAGAACACTGAAAAAAAAAGTTTAATTTTGGAATGTTGAAAATTTGGTAGGTTGAATATTACATAAAAAATGTGTAAAAATGTGAACCTGATGAATATTCATCAAAAACTAATGAAAATTCATCATTTTCTAGGGTAAAATTCATCATTTTTTTAGCCACAAAATCTGTCACCATTTCCTGATGAATATTACCATCATTTTTTTTCTGTGAAGCGTTTTTCGGAATTGCAAAAAATGTTGTAAGCAACTTGTTGCAAAACTTGATTTTTTCAGCACTCGTCGTATTTATCCAACTCGGTAAACCTCGTTGGATAAATGTACAACTCGTGCTGAAAAAATCCTCTTTTTGAAACTTGTTGCATAAACTACTATTAAAAATCATTGAAAATTTGAGCATTGAACTTTCCTAAAAATATACGAATTTTTAAAAAAGTTTAAAGGTTTGAAGAATTTTTAAAGCTCTAAAATTTTAAAAACTTTTAAATTTTTTAAGAAATTTAAATATTTTAAGATTTTAAAAAAGATTCAAATTTCAAGAATTTTAAGAAAAAAAAAGAATTTTTAAATTTAGGAATATTTAAGAATATTTACGAATAAGAAAGAATATTTAGAATTTTTAAGAATATTTAAGAATACTTAGGAATACTTAAGAATATAAAAAATACTTTAAGAATATTCAAGAATATTTAAGAATATTCAAGAATATTTAAGAATATTCAAGAATATTTAAAGATATTTAAAAATTCTTATGAATTTTAAAAATTCTTAAGAATTTTAAAAATTTTAAAAATTTTAAGAATTCTAAGAATTTTAAGAATTTTAAGAATTTTAAGAATTTTAAGAATTTTAAGAATTTTAAGAATTTTAAGAATTTTAAGAATTTTAAGAATTTTAAGAATTTTAAGAATTTTAAGAATTTTAAAAATTTTAAGAATTTGAAGAATTTTAAGAATTTGAAGAATTTTAAGAATTTTAAGAATTTTAAGAATTTTAAGAATTTTAAGAATTTTAAGAATTTTAAGAATTTTAAGAATTTTAAGAATTTTAAGAATTTTAAGAATTTTAAGAATTTTAAGAATTTTAAGAATTTTAAGAATTTTAAGAATTTTAAGAATTTTAAGAATTTTAAGAATTTTAAGATTTTAAGAATTTTAAGAATTTTAAGAATTTTAAGAATTTTAAGAATTTTAAGAATTTTAAAATTTTAAGAATTTTAAGAATTTTAAAATTTTAAGAATTTTAAGAATTTTAAGAATTTTAAGAATTTTAAGAATTTTAAGAATTTTAAGAATTTTAAGAATTTTAAGAATTTTAAGAATTTTAAGAATTTTAAGAATTTTAAGAATTTTAAGAATTTTAAGAATTTTAAGAATGTTAAGAATGTTAAGAATTTTAAGAATTTTAAGGATTTTAAGAATTTTAAGAATTTTAAGAATTTTAAGAATTTTAAGAATTTTAAGAATTTTAAGAATTTTAAGAATTTTAAAAATTTTAAGAATTTTAAGAATTTTAAGAATTTTAAGAATTTTAAGAATTTTAAGAATTTTAAGAATTTTAAGAATTTCAAGAATTTTAAGAATTTCAAGAATTTCAAGAATTTTAAAAATTTTAAGAATTTTAAGAATTTTAAAATTTTTAAGAATTTTAAGAATTTTAAGAATTTTAAAAATTTTAAGAATTTTAAGAATTTTAGGAATTTTAAAAATTTTAAGAATTTTAAGAATTTTATGAATTTTAAGAATTTTAAGAATTTTAAGAATTTTAAGAATTTTAAGAATTTTAAGAATTTTAAGAATTTTAAGAATTTTAAGAATTTTAAGAATTTTAAGAATTTTAAGATTGTTTTCGTAGAACTCGAATACAAGTAAGAAGTAACAGTAAGAAAATAAAAAATACGATATAATTTGTAATTGTAATTTGTTGTTTTATTGGATAATCAAAACTGTTCTGTTTAAGAATTTATGGATAACATAATTTTAGAATTCAAATTCAAAAACTGAAGAATTACTAAAAAGAATTGATTAATTAATGCCTTGAGAAATGAAAAAATATAGAAATTTTTGATTTATAACTTTTTTTCTTCTAATTCTTAAAAAATAAGGCATGTTTTGAAAATATTAAAGGTATTTTTATTCAAGAGAATCGAAAATTAACAAAAACATTATTTCGAACCAATCGTAAACGAAATATCCTCAGTTGAGAAGAGGCTTTAAAGTGAGACTTGGAAATGTTTTAGATTTTTGTTAATAAATTAGTTTTAATCATATTTTTTTTTATACAGTCCAGACTCGATTATCCGAAGGCCTTGGAAAAAAATTCACTTCGGGTAATCGACTCACGAAAAAAAAACATTTTTTCGTTGTCCAATTTTGGATTGTCGAGCTTTAGTATGTCCCATAAAGTACTCTAAAATGATTTAGAATTTTTAAATCCAAGATGGCGGTCAAAATGGCGGTGCTGAAATATTGAAAAAAAAGTATTTTTTGATTTAAAAGGCAATCAAATATTCAAATTTTACTAAAATGGGGTCGCAGAACTCGAATTTGATGATAAAAGTAAAATATTAAAAAAATATGAAAAAAAAATATTGGTCTTGATTCGATTACCCGAAGTTCAATACAAACCTTCGGATAATCGAACTTCGGATAATCGAACTTCGGATAATCGAAACTTCGATACAGAGTTGCAATCCAAAATTTAAATGAAACGCTGTTTAACCTATGCGCATGGTTGCCAGGTCGCCAGATAAATTTGGGAATGCCAGATTTTTCAAGAGTCTGCCAGAATAAAGATTCGCCCTTCTCTGTGCCAACTTTCTGAAAAACTTTTTGATTAAAATGAACGAATTTAATTGCAACAAAAAGAATAGATTGTGTTTTTCTTAAATAAAATGCAAGTTCAACATTTTTGAGGCCAAAAAATCAGTTAAACCATTTGAATTCTACAAACTATTGAATTGATTTTCATCATCCCTCCCCTTTGCCTTTCAAAATTGTTAGATTTTCGTCTGCCAGATTTTTCCAGATTTTTAATCAATACTTGGTCAGATTTTTTGATTTTTTACCTGGTAACCCTGCCTATGCGTTTCACGCCTTCTTGCCGGTCTTATTATTTGTAATAGGAGAGAAACAAAAAATCAATCAATATCACTCCCCAGACCCAATGACACCCCTGATGACGACGCCATTTATATGACTAATCCCTGAAACAGTCTAGAGACTTTTAGGATAAAAGTATAAAAAAAACAGTTAGAAAGATAAAATATCCCAAAATGCGCTTCCCAAACGCAGACGTGAACTTCAAGTAAGTGATGTAGCCACACTATCGCGTGTGTTGTGTTCACTCATACTATTAAACATGTTAATCAAGAGGAATGAATAAAGCGCGGAACGAGGCTCGTTCACTTCTATTTCTACCAGCAAACAGCATGTCTCCTTCCGAATCCGACTGTCTTGGATATTTCGGTACGTTGAATGCCAACGCACATTTTTGTGTTAGATTCAAACATCTTTTCTGTATAACATAGGATTTTAACGCAGCACCAAAACTCGGGAAGTATGCTGAAGATCCGGTGCAGTCCATTCCGTTGCCCACGTCGGTAGCGATCCAAATCTCGTACGTCAGATTCGAAAAACGGCCCCCTGATGGTCTTAACGTCCTGAATGCTATTAGAAAAATCAACAAATTTCGCTAAGGCAAAAGAAGATGGAGGACGCAAAATAAATCGTCTATTTTAGACCACTAAGCCCCCATGACCCAAATTGAAAGCGGTTTTGAAAAATGTGATTCTGTAATAAAAATGTATGTTGTTTGTTAAAATCTACAGAACTTATCGTAAGACTCAATGTTGCATTTAACTTAAGAACATTAGGTGCATGTGAAAATTCCACCGAAACTAGGGAAGTGAAGTCGGCAATTGAAATGCCATACAAAATTTAATGCAGTCACATCAGCCCTGGATTAACCTAAAATTACTCCGCAGTATAGGCAACACCCAAAACTTCACCTCTCCCAAGACGCAAACCACCTCACAGCTCGTTCTCCCACCAAAAAGAAAGAACTGACAGCACAACAACCTTGCTGTCAGTTTATCTGTCAAATTAAATTATTTTTCGATTGGACGTGGCGAATGTTTTGCTGCTGCTAAATTTTAGGAAACTTTGTTCCGGCCGAAAGCAAGTTGCCGAAATGGGTCTGTGCAAGTGTCCCAAGCGCCAGGTGACGACCCAGTTCTGCTTCGAGCACCGCGTCAACGTGTGCGAAAACTGCATGGTCGTGAATCACGCAAAGGTAGAGAAATTTAATTTTTTTTTCGGGAGGATTCCGGATTGATTTTTTTTTGTGGGGTCATTCTTTCAGTGCACCGTTCAGTCCTACATTCAGTGGCTCAAGGACAGTGACTTTGACTCGTCGTGCACCCTTTGCGGGAGCCTGCTGGACGACGAGGACTGCGTCCGGTTGATTTGCTACCGTAAGTTTGGGATCTACTTCGGGGGACCATTTCTTAATTTTTGTTTTTTTTTTCTTGCAGATGTCTTTCACTGGAAGTGTCTTGCGGCGAGGCAGCAGTCGCTGCCGGCGAATACGGCCCCCGGTGGGCACACCTGCCCCTGCTGCAACGATCCGATCTTTCCGCCGGCGAATTTGGTTTCGCCCGTGGCCGACGTGCTGCGGACACGTCTCGGGCAGGCCAACTGGGCGCGGAACGTGCTGGAACTTCCGTTGGTAAGGCGGTTCGTCGGTTCCTAGGTTGAGAAATTCTAAAGTTGAAAATTCTTCCAGTTACTCGAGGACAAACAGGACTACTCCGGCTTCTCAACGGCGACCACGACGACCAGCTCCAGCGCCGGAGTTCACAACAACGGTAACATCTTCGCCAACAGCATGGCCCAAAGCCGATCGACGCTGCTGGCCGCGAGCGCCAGCAGCGCAACGAACAACTCGACCAACAACAGCCGACCCGAGAGTCCCCACTTGATCGTCAACATGGACAGTTACGGAGGCGGCGCGGCCGCGTCCTCGGCGCTAGACTTTCAAGGTATCCTTTCTCTTAAACTCCCCAAAACCAAGGCTCACCTCCTCAAAACCTTCCAGCAAGCAGCCGGCGTCCCCTCCTGGCGCGCGAGTCCCCCATCGGCGGTTCCGACCGGGACGACAACAAGTACAAGCGCCGCACCCCGCAGGAAATCTTCTCGCGCTGGTCGCGCCGCTTTTACGCGCCCTCGTCGAAACCGCCCTGGCGCCGCACCTGGTTCCTCGTGCTGAGCGGCTGCATCGGCTTCGTGTGCATCATCTACGTGCTGGCCACGCTCGGGCGGCGCGGAACCGACGGCGAGATGGCACTCATCTACAACCGGAATCTGCCCCACGAGGAATGATGGGGGGCCGGGAAGTCATTCCAGAAAAAAAGAAACCCAATTTATATGCTGCGTCAAATGTGTAACTATTTAGCATCCCCGTTATCATAATTTTATACATTATACTGTGTCTGCTGATTATAATTAACTCAAACAAAAAAAATTCACCCCCTTCAAAGTTCCTCAATCAGAACCTTCTTCGAACTGCCCTGCTGATCCTGCTTCGACGAGTTCCTCACGATTCGCGCCGTCTCCGTCTGGAGCGCCTTGACCGCGTCCGGGAGTTTGTCCTTGACCAGCTTTTTCGGCTTGATGAGGTCGGCAAAGTCGTCCGAGCTGCTACAACCGCCAACCTCCTCGATCGGCAGCTGGAACGAGTTTGGCGGGGGAAGGTCCGGAAGCTGGCGACGCAGATCGGCGATGGCGTTCAGGGCGAGCTTGTTGGCCGGGTCTAGGAGAAGCACCTGGGAGTAGGTTTGGTAAGCCTGGAAAAGGGATTGCGGGGGTCTTCAAATTGGTTTCTTTATTGGTAGGAAAAACTGGTCAATCGGCAGACTGCCAAGTGGCAGTAATTTCAATCGGCAAAAATCAAAATGGTCGAATTTTAAAAGGCAAAAAAGGTCAATCGGCAGAAGCGTTCAGAAAATAAAAAAAAACCGAAAAATCGAAAGGCAGAAAAAATAAAGAGCAGAAAAATTAAATGGCAGAAAGTTGATCGGCAGATAAATGAAATGACAGAATACCGCGTGTTTTTGGCATTTCTTTCAAGTGTCCTTACAAAGTGAGTACACGTACGCGACTGCCGTGGGGGTAACTGGCAGAATAATTATAAAGCAGAACAGTTGAATGGCAGAATAGTTATATGGCAGAAAATTAATGAGCAGATATATTTCAAAAAGGTCTGATAGCCTTCAACACCGAGCCCACAAACTTAGATTTTTTACCGAATTCGGTAAAGTTTACCAAATTTTCAACTGCTGAACAGTTCGGTAAACTGAAAATTACCGAATTCGGTAATTTTTTTCAGAAATTCGGTAATGAAGTTCATTATTGTTCAACGTACAACCAAAATTCGGTAAAATTTGGTTCATTTTGACAGATGGTTTACCGATCTAAACTTTACCGATTTTTCGGTTTCGTTTTGTACACCTTAGATTTTTTACCGAATTCGGTAGGTAAAAAATCTAAGGTGTACCTACCGATTTCCATTCGGCAATCAATATTATAAATACCGTCATCTGGAGCGAATTGGGACAGCAGTTTTAGCTATGTTGCTGCCTAATATTTTGATATTCTTGAGTGGTTTTAGTCAAGGCTCCTGATTGCTCCAAAACGACTCATTCACTCGCGACCACAAATTGAAAGCGATAAAAAACTGATCCGACTGTTTCCTACCGTTTGTCGCTTCCACACCAATCGTTACAGAATGCTCTCTCTCTTTGCTCTCCCTCTCACTTCAATCGGGTAGTACAGCGAATGGCTCAGAGAGACCAATTGCGTTATGTCGCTCGGTCGTTGAGCAGAAATAGTTTGCGATCGGCTTTGTTTTACTCAGTTATTTAACTGCTTAAAATCTATTTTATCAAAAATGTTTTGCAATTTTGTTGATAACACGACATCAAAGACACATTCACAATCAAATTCCATCATGCCAAATACAAATTTACGGCAAACTGTGGTAGTGCAGGCCAAAAGAGCGCCGAGCTGGTATGTTGTTAGATTCTCTCCTCTCTGAACGTATTCGTGTGTGACTCGGGTCGACGGACGGAGTGGGCAAGGAAATTCACGAAGTATTTGCGTCGCTTGGAGAAGCGATTGAGCAAGTCGCTGGCAGCCTGAGAGTAGTGTTCGCTCGCGACTGGTTGCGAGCTCCAGTCGGCAAAGATTCGCTCGGCGATGAGTGAGTGATTTCTGATTAGTTCCCAAAGTGTCTCATTTAAAAAAAAAATATTGTGATTGGTCAAATTCCTGGTATAAGAATTATTAGTCAAAAATTCTCCAATTTTTACTAAATATCGTATTTTTTCAAATAATCTCATGTTTTCATAGTTCGAAAAAATGCGCAAAATGACTTAATTTTGTTTTTTACATTGTAGCAACATTAGAGTTTTTTTTTAAATATAAAATAATATTTATAGTAATGTTTGAAAACACAATTAAGCAAATATTTTCACAATATTTGACTCTTACGTGTAAAATACTTAAGTTTTTTTTTTGAAAATGTGGTTTTTTCAAATGATTTTTTTTTAATTAAAGGATACTAAAACTTACAAAATAAGCTGAAATATTCACGATTTTTTTCGTAAATACCATTTTTAATCATTTGAATTACTGACAACGCATATTTTTATATAACGTTTCACTCAGTTACAGTTTTTAATGTAAAATACTGAACATTTTCATAAAATACACATTTGAGTTTTTAATTGTTAAATTCTAAAATTTTCAGTGTATCCTGTATTTCTTAAATACTTCTATAATTTGCAATATAAGCATCAAACGACACATTTTTCTTAAAGACGTTCAAAAACTTATGGTTTTAAGCGTAAAATTGTAAAATTTTCGAATAATGCTTTATTTGTTTAATAATTAAATTTTCATAACTTCAATAAAAAATGCGTGAAAATACACAGAAATATTCATGAAATGTCGTATTTTTTAGAAACACCAAAAAATGTATACATATGTAAATGTTTTTACCGAATTCGGTAAAGTTTAACGAATTTTCAACTGCTGAACAGTAAAAAAAAATACCGAAATTCGGTAATGAAGTTCATTATTGTTCATCGTACAACAGAATTTCGGTAAAAAATGTTCATTTTGACAGATGGTTCAACCACCGAATTCGGCAAAGAAATCTATGTGTGTAATTTGCAATAAGAGTATGAATCGACGCTAAATCTTTTTGATATTTTTTTGGGTGCTATGCTATGGGAAGGTCTTTCTAATTAACAAATCAAAACACACGCACAGTTATTTCAAAACTAAATAAATGTAATTTTGCACCACGGTTTCCCTGACGACTTTAACCGTCAGCGTGCCCTTCGATCAACAATGATATGGAATGGACTTTTCACCGGGAAAATTCGATAAATTAATGCACAATTTACACGACGCCGTGCCTTCCGACCAACGATGATATTGGAAGAGCTTTGAAAAAAAAAACAAAAATTAATTAAGATTAACAAAGCACAAAAAAACACAAATTACTCAACAAAAATGACGCTCGAAACACGAATAATCCTGTAAGGCAAGCGCGCAGCCCCACTGCTCACAATTGATTTTTTTTATAGTTTCCCAATATACAGTCCAGACTCGATTTGTATGAGACTTTGGATACCGTTATCAGGGGCGACATTGGGTCTGGGGGTCTACTTGATGTCAACAACATATTCGAGTTCTACAAAACAATGCTAGTAAAATTTTGATAGTTGATTGCCTATTACATTACCAAATGCATTTTTTCAGTGTTTTATCACCCAATTATCACCGCCATCTTGGATTTAAAAATTCTAAATAATTTAAGAGTAGTTTACTTGTCTTAATGTAAAAAAAAAAACAAAATGTTCCACAAACCCCAAATTAAAAAAAATACTCATTCGTTCATGATTCGCAATATTTAAGGTATCAAACAACGTGATTTTTTTTAATGAATTTCAACTACATGTGTTAAGGAAGTATTGGACTATGACAAACAAACTTTTTGACAGTTTGCCGCAAACAAGTTTGCGAGATTGGCAAATTGTCAAGCACAAAAAAGTGCGAGTTTGTTTGCCATAGTCTAATGCCTCCTTGAAAATGAAACTGGAAGTCGGCCATTAAATAACTTCTATGCGACTTAAATCAATTTTTAGAACTCGACAGATTGTTTGCTAACGGCTTATTCACCCTCTGTCAAACAGAAAATTTTCTAAGTTAAAAAAAAAGTTCAGAAGAATAGAAAAGAAATATTGCAATAAGAAATTAGGTAAGAAATTATACTAACCTCCCGCCGCTTGTCATCGGAACATAAGGCCTGTCCCTTTCTAAGTAGAGCCTTGATGTTCTCCGGTTCAAACTTCAAGCATTCGTCACAATCCGCAATGGCTTCTTTGAAGTGAAACAGTTTGATATCTGAAATTTTGGTTGAAATTGTTTAAACTGTAGTACCATCAACATTTGATTTCTGAACTCACGTGCCATGGCTCGATTGTTAAATCCCGCTGCCGTTGGCCACATTTTGACACTATTCCCGTACTCTGCCAGTGCCAGTTCGTACTCTTTAGCCCGGAAGTGGTCATTTCCCTTCTCTTTAAACTTTGTAGCCAAAACCTTCCGCTCGCTCTCGGTCAGGTTCTTCGTCCCATCCGGCGGAAGTTCCTCAATGATCGCCTTCTTGGAATTCTTCTCATTTTGCTCCTTCACAAAGTCCTTGTATCGTTCCTCCTCCAAATCCATCTTGAGAATCTCCGTATCCGGATCGTACCGACTCCAACTCTCATAATCACAAGACTTGATCCTCTGCTTCCCTCCAGAACCACCCGAACTTCCCCCGAAACTCTCCAAACTCTCCGTCGGAACACTCCTCACCGGTGGCAACAGATCCTCCCCATCATCCACAACCCCGCTCCCCTCCAACATATCCTTCCTCAAGCTCCTCATCGACTCCTCCCAGCTTTCCATCTCCCGACAGTGCTCCTCCCACCTCGACCCGGCCACACTATCCCGCGTCACCAGCGGAGTGTCCCGTCGGAACAGCTTACTGCCCGGTTTAACCTGCCGCAACTGCTGTTCGGCAAACTCCGTCAGCTGCGGGAAGAAGCCCTCCTCGCCGGAACGGAGCACCTTCACGATGCGCTCGAGTTCGACGCCTTCGGAGCAGTTCCCGATGTAGCCAAAGTCCAGATGTTCCAGCAGGAGGTCGTACTTTTCCAGCAGGCGTTTCGGTTTGTTGGCCATTTTCTTCGAAAACTTTTGTGGGTTTTGGGTCAAGTTCAGAAAACGTGATTTTTTTGAGTGACAGTTGTTGACTCGGAATCAACAAACTGCCGCGCGTCTCCATGGTGATCGTGTGGGGGAATCATGGATACTATGATGCGCACGCACGTCATGTTTTGTCACATTTGCAGTATCGTAATCTGGGGCGAATCGGGACTACAGTCTGAATAGGGACAGCAGTTTTTAGAGCACTTAAAGCTTTTAAATTTGAAAATGGATGTACACATTTTGTTGGTCTGAGTCTGTTCTAACCGAAACCAACCAGAAAAATCACAATATTGTGCTCCAACATGGTTAAAACTGCTGTCCCAATTCGCCCCATGTGTCCCGATTGACCCCAGTTTACGGTACAGATTGTCGAGGGAGACAGATTGGCCGATGCAAAATAAATCGGCACTGGCAACGTATGTTTTGCGCTTGCAACACTGCCAGTTTTGCTGGGCATAAAGGGCGGTTGGTGTCCAGCACGTTTGGTGTCCAGAAACATTGGCCAATCTGTTTGCCTTGACAATCTGTAATTTGCAGTACGTCACGGATGTAATGGCCTATCTACAATCACTTTACTTAGAAAATTGTACTTAGCGTAGGAATTTGAATCCATGCAAAGGAATCTGATCTTCCACAATGATAAAGTAAGCTAATTGGTGACTTGACGTATGGTTTGGAAAATTTCAAAACCTACGGCAAGTTGACGTTTCTATATCAAAGGTAAACAAACAACTGCATAGCAACGTATAACAGCCCAGCAAGTTTGCTAAGTTGATTGTAGATGACGACAGTAATGGTACGTTTGTTTGATTGTTAGTTCCGCACTGAGTGCCGCACTCAGAGCTGTCAAAGTGTTTCTTTGAACTAGAGGTGGGTAAAATCGCTCTTTTTTAGGAGCCGCTCATTTTCGTTCGCTCATTAAAAAGAGCCGCTCTTTTGAACGGCTCTTTCGCTCTTTTTCAAAATATAGATAAAAAATGATATTTTTTTTAAGAATGATGTGATTTTTAAAGCTATTTCACATTAGATTTATATAAATAATTTAAAAAAAAATAACTAAAAAAGAAAAGATGCTCTTAAAAAATCATAGGTCTTGGCGATCTCTATGTCAAAATTTCTACTTGAACCTTAACGTTTGAATGATTGAATTGCATCCAAACTTAAATCTACGACTTTGGAGAAATTGCTATTAATTTTAAAATGGCGATTATTTCTGCGAACATTGAACTAATGCTGATATTTTATTAAGAGAAAATATTCTGTTAACTCTTTTTTATATTCTGATTTGCTCGATAATGTTTTTAAACGCTGAAGTTTATTCGGGCAAGAGGAATTATTTTTTCCTAAATCTCTAAGCTATTTAGTAGATTTTTGATAATAATTTACAAGTTAAGCAATTTTAAATGCTCACATTTGTATTCGGGTAATACTTTAATGTACGATGAATACAATTAAAAGTTTCTTCATTTTGTTTTAAAAATTCATATAATTTTGAAATTAAAAAAAAAGCAGCAGGAAACTTAATATATATGCTTGAAATTTTTTAAGTGGTGTTCAAAGATTGACATCAATGCTACTGAGAGTCTTTCAATATATATTGATGAGAAAGTTGCTATAGACTCCCCAATGAAATATGATAATTCAGCTCTGAAAATAGCTCCTCATTAACATGCCGTTTTTATTTTAAAGTACTTGAAAAGTACTTTTTTATAATCATTGAAATATTTGAAATTGTATTTTCAATTCTCAAAAACAAGTTTTACACTACAATTTGATACAAATTCAATCTATATATATAAAAAATTTCAACGGTTTTGTTCGAACGCGAATCAGTTCAATACGGAGCGTCGGATCGAGGTGCTCTTTGTTGCGTTGGGTTTGTATAAGTCCAAGGAAGGTTCTTACGCTAATTAATTGACACTTTGGCCACTCTGGAACCGATTCCGGAGCATCGGCAAATTGTATGGAGAATGTTACGTAAAATCATATTTTGATCACAGGAGGCTGAATAAGCAAAAAATCAAAAAACGTCAACAAACGAAAAAAAGGGCAGAACGAAGTTTGCCGGGAAAAGCTTGTAAATTATATTTATAACAAGTTAATTTTTAAACTTGGACCATTTTGGAAAGATTCTTTCAAAAGACCGGAGTTTAAAAAAGAACCGCGGTTCTTTTTTTGTGAGCCATGGTTCGTTCACTCTTTTTAATGAACCGGCTCTTTGAGCGGCTCGCTCTTTTTTTGCCCACCTCTACTTTGAAGAAACTCGCGCTAGGGTATTTTAACCATTAGTGGACCCCCTAGTAGAGCCGAAGCACATTTTTCACAAATTTTCAATATTTTAAGCACTTTTTCATAACCCTTTGTACAAAACAATGAAAACTGAAGTCTTTCGAATAATTTTGACTATTTGTTTCATCAGTTATTTGTTTTTGAGCAGAAAAATAGCCAATTGAAAAAAAAAGTTTTTTTTGCCTGTTGTGGACCCCCTTTTCCTATAGTGGACCCGGGTCCATAATCCGATTGTGGACCCGGGTCCACTATAGGCAAACTGTTATTTTTATACCAAATTTAACCGATATTTGATGTTTTGATGCATGGTGTAGGTCTAATGATAGATATAATGAATAAAAGATGGATTTTGCTCACTTTTCATCATAAACAAATATTTTTGTTAACAAATTTGGCTTTAAACAACAAAAACCAAACAGACATTTAAACACATTTATTTCCGAAAAGATCAGAGAAAACGTCTCAAAAACCACTGTAAACATAAAAATAATTTAAAAAAAGTAATCTTGATGCAAATTTTTCTATATTAATTATATAAATGGTTGACCGAAACTAAACAATAGAATTGTTTACAGTTGCTGATAAAACCACGCATGTTTATTGAAAAAAATGTTTTGTTATTGATTTATTATTATAAAATATCATTTCAAACTTCAATTATGGTGCTTCAGTTAAGTACAATTAACTATAGTTTTGATTAATTATAAATTCTTACGGCTTCAGCATTATTGGTACTATTAACATGAAAACAGCTATATTTATACTCATAATTGAAAAAATATGCGTTTAGGTTGATTACAACAAGCATTTATTGTATGTTTAAGAGAAACTTTTGCTTGAATACATAGTTTTTATCATTTTTGAAGGTTTAATTAACAGGGGTCCACTTTTGGAAAAGTTTGGATTTTCGTTGTCCTATATTGGACCCCCATAATTTTTGCTAGAAAATTGCATTTCTTCGCTTTATTTTAGTAAATATCCTTAAACTTACATTACTTCGACTTGCTGAAGTTAAATAATCAGTCAAAAAATGATTAGATGGTTAATTCAATCATAAAATATAAATGCAGTTTTGTTGTGAAAATGCTAGTGGCCATGGCTGATTTCAGATGTCGGACTCAAAACACTTATTTTGGTGAAAAGGACAATTCAATGTCAGTCAATATTGTTCTAAATGATGCTGAACATGCCAAATAAAAGATTTGTAGACAACAACACGCTTGAAATTGTGATTTTATTGAATTTTCCATTAAAAACCCTTCAGAGGGTCCACTATAGGAAAGGGGTCCACTAATGGATAACGTACCCTAGTTCCGCACGAGTTTCGCCGCCATCTTGGAACTGAAACTCTAGTGCCGCACTCGATATTTTTTTCAGTTTCATGCGAGTTCCACGCACACTGACAAATGACGTTCGATTGAACCAAAACTGGCACCGACGAGTGCGGCACTCAGTGGCGCACCGGCTGTTCAAACGAACGTACCATAAGTTACGTACTATTTCTAAGCAATTTATCTGTTCTACGCAACTTAACTATTCTAAGTAAAGTGATTGTAGATAGGCCATAATGCATGACGTTTTTCCGCTGCCATTCCGAAAACCACTTATTTTTTAAAACCAAAGCATGTTGCAATGACCTTTGTGAAACGTGTTCTTAGTGACGTCTTGCATTTGATCGTGACAAATGTTTTTTTGATAGTAAAATGAGAACACCCATCGTGACAAAACGGTTGAGTTATAAATTTTCAAATATAAAAGATCGCTTAAATGAATGAGTACAAACTTCATGCGATCAAACGCGATTAGTGACAGAAGTAATTCTCGTCGAAGCCTGCTACGATGAAGAACATTCACCGGGGTCGGCTAGCAATCTTGCTCACTTCCGGAATCACGACGTTTCTTTTCGTTAGACTCTACGCCAACTCTGACAAACCCACCGCCAGCTACGATCCAATTGTAGAGGAAACCCCGTCACAAAACAACACCAAATACATCCTGCTCTACACCAGCTACTTCGATTTCATCAACTGGGACCACAGCAAGAAAACCAAAGGCCCCGATTTTTTCCGCTCCACCAAGTGTCCCGTCACGGATTGCGTCATCACAAGTCAACCGGACCTGCTCCCCTCGATCGACTCCTTCGACGCGCTGGTCTTTAACGCCGCCGAGCGATGGCCCCAGCCGATCCCGCCCCTTCGGTCGCCATCGCAGCTGTACGTGGCGGCCATTTTGGAATCGCCGGCGCACACCACGCACGTGCTCGAAAAGGACGGCGACTTTTTCAACCTGACCATGACGTACCGGCTGGATTCGGACGTGCCGTGGAGCTACGGTCAGCTGGCGGAAATTAACGGAGCGGTGGTTGGTCCGTCGGAGAGGGCGCTGTGGTTGAAGAGCGGGTTTCGGAACTACGCGAATCAAACGTTGCTCGGGTTGGTGAGGAACAAAACCAAGATGGCGGCGCAGTACGTTTCGCACTGTGGGGCCATTTCCGGGAGGGATAAGTTGGTTAAGGAGATTCAGAAGAGTGTCCAGGTGGACGTTTTTGGGAACTGTGGACCGATGAGGTGAGATTATTGTTTGTCACAAATCAATCAATCGTTATTATCGTTTGTTAATTTTGTAATTTTTTTTCATTTTTGTAAATTTTGACAATTTTAACAAATTTGACAATTTTGCCTATTTTGTAATTTTTGTAAATTTTGTAAATTTTGTGAATTTTGTAAATTTTGTACATATTGTAAATTTTGTAAATTTTGTAAGCCGAAATGTAAACAAACAGTCTGTTCTGCTTACGTCAGTAGATGTTTACATTAGAAACGAGCAGACAGACTATTTGTTTACACTTCGGCTTCGGCCCATTAACATTGTTTTGCTTGATTTTGTCAATATTGTCAATTTTGTCAATTTTGTCAATTTTGTCAATTTTGTCAATTTTGTACATTTTGTCAATTTTGTCAATTTTGTCAATGTTGTCAATTTTGTCAATTTTTACAATTCTGAAAATTTTAACAAATTTGACAATTTTGTCAATTTGGACAAATTTGACAATTTTGTCAAATTTTACAATTTAGTCAACTTTGACAATTTTGACAATTTTGAAAATTTTGACAATTTTGACAATTTTGACAATCTTGACAATTTTGACAATTTTGGCAATTTTTATATTTTTTACAATTTTTACATTTTTTACATTTTTTACAATTTTTGCAATTTTTACAATTTTTCCATTTTCTACAATTTTTACAATTTTTACAATTTTTATAATTTTTACAATTTTTACAATTTTTAACAATTTTTACAATTTTGACAATTTTTATATTTTTTTCAATTTTTTACATTTTTTACAATTTTTATATTTTTTACAATTTTTACATTTTTTACAATTTTTACAATTTTTATAATTTTTACAATTTTTACAGTTTTTACAGTTTTTACAATTTTTTCAAATTTGAATTTTGGTCACTTTTGTCATTTTGCTCAATTTGGTAATTTAGGTCATTTTGGTTATTTGGTCATGCAACTTGGGTCATTTTGATGATTTTTATAATTTTGTAATTTTTATAATTGTTGTATTTTTTTGTAATTTTAGTATTTTTTTTAAATTTCTGTAATTTTTGCATTTTTTGCAATTTTTGTAATTCTCGATTAAATTTTCAAAAGGTCCTATCTGCATAGGAAACCCATGACTCATAGGTTGTTATGAAAATTTATTCTAAAATTGTTGTATTTTTTGTAATTTTTATGATTTTTGTAATTTTTATTTTTTTTGTAATTTTTGTATTTTTTCAATTTTTGTAATTTTTGAAATTTGTGTAATTTTTGTTTTTTTTTTGCATTTTTTTATAATTTTTGTTTTTTTTTTTAATTTTATATTTTTTTAATTTTTTATGTTTTTTTTATTTTTTAATTTTTATGTTTTTTTATTTTTTAATTTTTGAAATATTTTTTTATTTCTTGTAACTTTTATAATTGTTGTATTTTTTTTTAATTTCTGTCACTTTTGAATTTTTTGCAATATTTGTAATTGTTGTAATTTTTGTTTTTTTTTGTGATTTTTTTCTAATTTTTGAATTTTTTAAATTTTTGTAATTTTTGCAATATTTGTAATTTTTGTAATTTTTTATAAAGTTTGTATTTTTTCTATTTTTTTTTATTTTTAAATTTTTGAAATTCTCGAATCAGTTTTCAAAAAGCCGTAAGAGTTATTGGTAAGCAAAGTCCTTTTTGCATCGGTATTCGACCTACTTACGAAAAAAAAAATATCAAAAATGCTTGAGACTGTTCATCTACACGTCCTTCAAGTGCCCCAAATTAAAGATAAATGAAATTTTGTTTTATTTGGAGAAAAACGAAAACTAGTCTCAAAGGTCAAGGTGGCTCTTACGGCTTTTTGAAAACTCATTTTTTTTTGCGATTTTTGTAATTTACGTAATTTTTGTAATTTTATTAATTTTAGTACTTTTAGTAAATTTAGTAATTTTAGTAATTTTAGTAATTTTAGTAATTTTAGTAATTTTAGTAATTTTAGTAATTTTAGTAATTTTAGTAATTTTAGTAATTTTAGTAATTTTAGTAATTTTAGTAATTTAAGTAATTTTAGTAATTTTAGTAATTTTAGTAATTTTAGTAATTTTAGTAATTTAAGTAAATTTAGTATATTTAGTAATTTTAGTAATTTTAGTAATTTTGGTAATTTTAGTAATTTTAGTAATTTTAGTAATTTTAGTTATGTCAGTAATTTTAGTAAATTTAGTAATTTATGTAATTTTAGTTATTTTAATAACTTAAGAAACTTTAGTTTTTTTTTCATAATATTTTGATTTTTTGTATATTTTGTAATATTTGTAATTGTTGTATTTTTTTGTAATTTTAAAAACTGTTTTTCTGGATTAAAAAAAATATTTATTGTTTTTTTTTAACTTTATTGATTTTGTCCATTTTTTCAATTTTGTCTATTTTGTCAATATTGCCATTTTGTGTAACTTTTGAAATTTTTGTAGTTTTGTAATTTTTGCTAGGTTTTTATTTTTTCTGTAATTTTTGCTTGGTTTTTAATTTTTTTGTTATTTTTGCTTGGTTTTTATTTTTTTTAGTTATTTTTGACATTTTTTCAGTTTTGCCTTTTTTTTGTCTTTTTTTGTTTTTCTGTCATTTTGGTATTTTTTGTCATATATATTTTTATTTTTGTTAGCAAGAATATCTAGACAACAAGCTAAAGTTAAGACTTTCAAAACTGACAGCTTTTATGAAAATGAGAAAACTCAACAAAATTTTTAGCTGGATTTGGAACTATCTTAGGATTTTTTAAGCGTTGATTTAGTTTTTTTAGGAATTAATAATTAAACCCTTCCCTAGATGCCCCCTCGGATCCCCCCGCTGCTCCCGCATGCTCACCGACGAGTACCGGTTCTACTTCGCCTTCGAGAACTCCCTGTGCCGAGATTACGTGACCGAGAAGCTGTTCAACGCGATGGATAACTACATCATCCCTGTTGTGTTTGGCGGCGTGGACTACTCCAAGTTTGTCCCACCCCATTCGGTGATTGACGTTCAGCAGTTTGGGACGGTTGAGGAGCTGGTCAATCGGTTGAAGTTTTTGGCGGACAATCCAGAAGAGTACGTGAAGTACTTTTGGTGGAAGGAACACTACCGGGTCGTTCGGAACCTGCCGTTTTGTGAGTTGTGTAGGGTGTTGCACGGTTCTGGGGGGAAGTCTCGGTACTATGAGGACATTAGGACGTGGTGGTATGAGGATGCTTGTCAGGTTAAGGCTAAGATTGAATTTTAAGAAGCGATCTTGTTTTTAATTTTTTCGCCACAAACTTAACATCTTTCAATATCTTTAAAATATCACTTGTCCTGGAAGGGATCCTTCTGGATGTACTTGTCCAGCTGCCCGTTGCTCTCCGGATCAACCTGGGACAGCTGTGAGAAACCCTCCTCGTCCACGAAGCAGATCTCGTGACCGTCCGGATCGGCCAGAATGATCACCCTGACGGTGGCCTTTCCCGGCGTGTCCAGCGAAATCAACGGCGTCAAAATCGTCCCTCCCGCAGCCTTGATGATCTCGTCGATCTTCGGCTGAACCTCGAACGGAACGGCGAACGCAATCCGTCCGTACGCCTTGGCACGATCGAGCGCCCCCTCGATCTTTGCCAACTTCAGCACGAATCCTCCGTAAGTAAGTTCCGCCGAATCCGCTCCCTTCGCCACCTGCTTCATCTGCAGCGTCTCGTGCCAATACTTGACCGACCGCTCCAGGTCCGTCACGTTCAGCGTGACCTTCCGCACCGGATCCGACTCCCCGGTCGCCTCGTTCACGATGAAAAACTTGTACCCGTCTGGGGAGGTCAGCACGGTATGGCGGGCGCCGGCCACCACCGGATAGCCGTGCTTGGTGGCACGATCGACGATCTCGGCCGAGGCGATCGTGACGCCGCCAAAGTCGTTGCCCAGCTCGTACGACTTGACGCCGTAGTTGTACGTTAGCTCGATCACGAAATGGGACGACTCCGGACCGTACCCGATCATGGTTTTGCTCCAGCGGTTGTCGTATGGACTGTTGGGTGAAGATTGTTAAAAAGTGCATTTCCCGATTACGGACGTCAGAGTCGAGGTACCCCTCAGGGGTTTGTTAGGAAGTTTGATGTGTTAGTGATTTCTATTGTGCATGACAAAGGTAAGTTTATTGGTGAAATTGTGGAAGCGTTTTTTTATAGGGGTAAGTATTTCTGTCAATCTGTCAAATTGTCAATTCAAAATGAAAATTTCTTACACCAGAACTGGAGCAATGTAAGAAAATTTCAACCTTGCAAAGCATATTTATGACTTACCCATTGCAAGCGGCATCACATCCTTGGGTGAATTCCTCGTGACGAAGCACCTGCAATTGAAAACATTAGAAAATCAATGAACTAGCAACAGGTGCGCAGCATCCGACCTTATCTAACAAGAGACACGATTTGATTCGTCATCCAAGCTAATTACCCACCTTCATTCCAAGAATGTCGCGAAAAAAGTTGATGTTCGCCGCTCGATTTCCAATTTTAAAGACATAGTGCAGCGCTCTGGCGGAGATCATCTTCCTTCCTGGTCAAGAATCGAAACCAATGTGAAGGTCGCAACCGGTTCTTGTTGGAAAAGAAAGTGTCGATTTTGGAGGGTTCTTCCGATAAGAAACACAAACAGAACAGTAGGCGATAAGCAAAAAAGGGTAGACGCGTCTTGCCACTTGAAACGCCGACACTGACTGAGTGACAAGTTGTTGCTGTCTGTTGCTGTGAGTTGAGTTGAGCGTGAAAACAAAGTAGGCTGTGTCTGCGGTTGGGGTGTTCAACTTGTTTGTTGGACGCGCTCTTTTTTGGAAAGGAAAATGGCAGACATTTTAGAAGTGAATACAGACTTTTTATTATTTTAACTATATCTTCTGTTGAGTTTGTGCCATAAGATCAAATCTTTCAAAACTCAATTTTCGCCTTAACCTGACAAGCTCCCTCAAACCACCACTCCCTAATGTCCTTATAATACTGAGACTTCTCCCGTGCCCCAATTCCGTGCAACATCCGGCACAACTCGCAGAACGTTTTGCTCCGAGTAACCCGGTACTGTTCCTTCCACCAAAAGTACTTCACGTACTCTTCCGGGTTGTCCGCTAAAAACCTCAAATAGTTCACCAGCTCCTTCACGGTCCCGAACTCCTGAACATCAATCACCGAGTGGGGCGGGACAAACTTGGAGTAGTCCGCCCCGCCAAACACCACCGGAATGATGTAGCTCTCCATGGCGTTGAACAGCTTCTCGGTCACGTAATCCCGGCACAGGGAGTTCTCGAACGCGAAGTAGAACCGGTAATCGTCGGTGAGCATTCGGGTGCAGCGGGGGGATCCGGGGGGACATCTAGATTTGATGAAATTTAAAAAAATAATAATTTTAAGAATTTTAAAAATTTTAATAATTTTAAGAATTTTTAAAATTTTTAAGAATTTTAAGAATTTTGAGAATTTTAAGAATTTTAAGAATTTTAAGAATTTTAAGAAATTTAAGAATTTTAAAAATTTTAAGAATTTTAAGAATTTTAAGAATTTTAAGAATTTTAAGAATTTTAAGAATTTTAAGAATTTTAAGAATTTTAAGAATATTAAGAATTTTAAGAATTTTAAGAATTTTAAGAATTTTAAAAATTTTAAGAGTTTTAAAATTTTTAAGAATTTAAAGAATTTAAAGAATTTTAAGAATTTTAAGAATTTTAAGAACTTTAAGAATTTTTTTTTTAAATTTTAAGAACTTTAAAAATTTTAAGAATTTTAAGAATTTTAAGAATCTTAAGAATTTTAAAAATTTTAAGAATTTTAAGGATTTTAAGAATTTTAAGAATTTTAAGAAGTTTAAGAATTTTAAGAATTTTAAGAATTTTAAGAATTTTAAGAATTTTAAGAATTTTAAGAATTTTAAGAATTTTAAGAATTTTAAGAATTTTAAGAATTTTAAAATTTTAAGAATTTTAAGAATTTTAAAATTTTAAAATTTTAAAATTTTAAGAATTTTAAAATTTTAAAATTTTAAAATTTTAAAATTTTAAGAATTTTAAGAATTTTAAAATTTTAAAATTTTATTTTTTTAATTTTAAGAATTTTAAGATTTTTAAAATTTTAAGAATTTTAAAATTTTTAAATTTTAAGAATTTTAAAATTTTAAAATTTTAAAATTTTAAAATTTTAAGAATTTTAAGAATTTTAAAATTTTAAAATTTTAAAATTTTAAAATTTTAAAATTTTAAAATTTTAAAATTTTAAAATTTTAAAATTTTAAGAATTTTAAGAATTTTAAAATTTTAAGCATTTTAAAATTTTAAAATTTTAAGAATTTTAAAATTTTAAAATTTCAAGAATTTTAAAATTTTAAAATTTTAAGAATTTTAGGAATTTTAAAATTTTAAAATTTTAAAATTTAAAGAAATTTAAAAATTTTAAGAATTTTAAAATTTTAAGAATTTTAAGAATTTTAAAATTTTAAAATTTTAAAATTTTAAAATTTTAAGAATTTTAAAATTTTAAGAATTTTAAAATTTTAAAATTTCAAGAATTTCAAGAATTTCAAGAATTTCAAGAATTTTAAAATTTTAAAATTTTAAGAATTTTAAGAATTTTAAGAATTTTGAGAATTTTAAGAATTTTAAAATTTTAAGAATTTTAAGAATTTTAAGAATTTTAAAATTTTAAAATTTTAAAATTTTAAGAATTTTAAGAATTTTAAAATTTTAAGAATTTTAAAATTTTAAAATTTTAAAATTTTAAAATTTTAAAATTTTAAAATTTTAAAATTTTAAGAATTTTAAAATTTTAAAATTTTAAAATTTTAAAATTTTAAGAATTTTAAAATTTTAAAATTTTAAGAATTTTAAAATTTTAAAATTTTAAAATTTTAAAATTTTAAAAATTTCAAGAATTTTAAATTTTAAAATTTTAAAATTTTAAGAATTTTAAAATTTTAAAATTTTAAAATTTTAAGAATTTTAAAATTTTAAAATTTTAAAATTTTAAAATTTTAAAATTTTAAGAATTTTAAGAATTTTAAAATTTTAAGAATTTTAAAATTTTAAATTTTAAAATTTTAAGAATTTTAAGAATTTTAAAATTTTAAGAATTTTAAGAATTTTAAAATTTTAAAATTTTAAAATTTTAAAATTTTAAAATTTTAAGAATTTTAAGAATTTTAAGAATTTTAAAATTTTAAGAATTTTAAAATTTTAAGAATTTTAAAATTTTAAAATTTTAAAATTTTAAGAATTTTAAAATTTTAAGAATTTTAAGAATTTTAAGAATTTTAAAATTTTAAAATTTTAAAATTTTAAAATTTTAAAATTTTAAGAATTTTAAAATTTTAAAATTTTAAATTTTAAAATTTTAAGAATTTTAAGAATCTTAAGAATTTTAAGTATTTTAAGAATTTTAAGAATTTTAAGAGTTTTAAAATTTTAAAATTTTAAGAATTTTAAGAATTTTAAAATTTTAAGAATTTTAAGAATTTTAAAATTTTAAGAATTTTAAAATTTTAAGAATTTTAAGAATTTTAAAATTTTAAGAATTTTAAGAATTTTAAAATTTTAAGAATTTTAAAAAATTAAAATTTTAAAAATTTTAAAATTTTAAAATTTTAAAAATTTTAAGAATTTTAAAATTTTAAGAATTTTAAAATTTTAAGAATTTTAAGAATTTTAAGAATTTTATAAATTTTAAGAATTTTAAAATTTTAAAATTTTAAGATTTTAAGAATTTTAAAATTTTAAAATTTTAAGAATTTTAAGAATTTTAAGAATTTTAAGAATTTTAAGAATTTTAAGAATTTTAAAATTTTAAGAATTTTAAAATTTTAAAATTTTAAAATTTTAAAATTTTAAAATTTTAAAATTTTAAGAATTTTAAGAGTTTTAAGAGTTTTAAAAATTTTAAAATTTTAAAATTTTAAAATTATAAGAATTATAAAATTTTAAGAATTTTAAGAATTTTAAGAATTTTAAAATTTTAAGAATTTTAAGAATTTTAAGAATTTTAAAATTTTAAAATTTTAAGAATTTTAAGAATTTTAAAATTTTAAAATTTTAAGAATTTTAAAATTTTAAGAATTTTAAAATTTTAAGAATTTTAAAATTTTAAAAATTTTAAAATTTTAAAATTTTAAGAATTTTAAGAATTTTAAGAATTTTAAGAATTTTAAGAATTTTAAGAATTTTAAGAATTTTAAGAATTTTAAGAATTTTAAGAATTTTAAGAATTTTAAGAATTTTAAGAATTTTAAATATTTTAGAAATTTTAAGAATTTTAAAAATTTTAAGAATTTTAAAAATTTTAAGAATTTTAAAAAATTTAAGAATTTTAAAATTTTTAACAATTTTAAGAATTTTTGAAATTGTTTTGATCAACCAACTCACTCCATCGTTCCACACTTCCCGTACACGTCGACCTTAACGGCCTTCTGAATCGCCTTCACCAATCGGTCCCTCCCGGAAACGGCTCCACAGTGCGACACAAACTGCGCCGCCATCTTGGTTTTGTTCCTCACCAACCCGAGCAACGCCTGGTTCGTATAATTCTGAAACCCATCCTGCGGCCACGACGTCCTCTCCGACGGAGCAACAACCCTCTGCTCGCCACCGATCTCACTCAGCTGACCGTACGTCCACAGCACGTCCGAATCGGCCCGGTAGGTCATGGTCCAGTTGTAAAAGTCGACGTCCTGCGCGAGATCGCGTTTGGTGTGCGCCGGAGATTCCTTAATGGCCGCCACGTACAGCTGCGATGGCGACCGGAGCGTTGGGATCGGTCGCCGCCACTCCTCGGCGCCGTGGAAGACTAGTGCGTCAAAGTAGGCGATTGAGGGGAGGAGATCTTGACGGCTCGTTACGACGCAGTCCGTTTCCGGACATTGGTGGTAGCGGAAAAAGTCCTCGCCGACGGTTTCCTCGTTGAGGAACCAGTTGTTGCTGGTGAAGAAGTTGGTGTAGGTGAGGATGTACTTGGTGTTGTTCTTTTCCGGCCTTTCGTCCACAAGTTGATCATAGCTAACGCACGTTTCAGCACAGTTGTCGAAAATAACATTGTAATAACAGTATAGAAACAGTGAAACTCCGAAAGCTAGCCCGATTGCGAATCGACCACGTTGAACGTTCTTCATCGCAGTAGGCTCTTAATTCGCTAACCTTTTCTAACAGTCTGAACTCTTTTTTCTTGTGCTCATTTATTGAACAAAATTTTCTATAGAGATATCAAAACATACTCTTAAAGCATTGAACTAGCACGATCGTTGGTAAACAAACCAGAGAGAAATAGTCACGTTCGTCTTAGCTCATCGTAGCAAGCTTAGATTTCCGACAACCGATGGATGATGCTTAGCATGGTTGGTGCTTTCGGACACGTGATATCACAAAGAATCAGCAGTTAATTTTGTTACGAATCAAAAAGCTATTTTATTTCACACAATCACACTTCTCAAAACTCAATTTTCGCCCTAGCTTGGCAAGCACCGTCAAACCACCACGCCTTAATGTCCCTATAGTGCTGGGACTTTTCCCGCGTCCCAATATCGTGCAACTTCCGGCACAACTCACAGAACGGTTGGCTCCCCGTGATCCGATAGTGTTCCTTCCACCAAAAGTACTTGACGTATTCTTCCGGATTGTCCGCCAAAAACTTTAAATAATCCACCAACCCCTCCACCGTGGCAAACTGTTGAACGTCAATCACCGAATGGGGCGGCACAAACTTGGAGTAGTCCACGCCGCCGAACACAACAGGGATGATGTAGTTATCCATCGCGTTGTACAGTTTCTCGGTCACGTAATCCCGGCACAGGGAGTTCTCGAACGCGAAGTAGAATCGGTACTCGTCGGTGAGCATGCGGGCGCAGCGGGGAGATCCGCGGGGGCATCTGAGAAGAAGATGAAATTTGCAGTTGCAGTATTTTTTTTGCAGATATTCTCTATCATAGAATTTCATGTTATCAATTTAAGAAATTTTATTTATATTTTTTTGTTTGGCTCAAACTTTGTGTGCGATGCGATGAAAGAATCCTCATCAAAAGAATATCTTTTGAAGCTCATTGCTTGGTTTGGAGATGGTGATTTTAATGGATTGTAGACTGGATTTCACCATGTGATGTGATGGTTTTCAAGGACAGATGGGCAAGGAATTGATAATTGGGAATAAAACAAACTCCACCTGAACTTAGAGCGCCTGGAGTTTAAAATCCTTTGTCTTATGCTCGTTTGACAGTGCTCGTGCGTCTTATGCCGTTTGACAGTTCTCGTGCTTCGATTGGTAATTTTGGTTTGAGATGTCCGTTCTCTAATAAGCTCCAGGCTCTCTACCTGAACTGATCCTAAACGGCCGCTCCCATCTCATCTTTTTTAAGGGGATAAGGGAAAATCTCCACGATATCCCCAAGGTAAAGGTATAAGGTCCAGGATACGCTCTAAGCCAGCTTTGCGACCAAAGGCATAGGGTTATAGCTTTATTCCCAGACAAGCAACCGGATGCTGCTGTTGAGACATTTCCCGTTTGATTACACAGAAAAAAAATTACCTCTTTTTTTGAGTAATATGACATAAAAAATGTGTAAAAATGTGAACCTGATGAATATTCATCAAAAACTGATGAAAATTCATCATTTTCTGGGGTAAAATCAATCATTTTTTTACACAAAATTTGTCACCATTTACCATCATTTTTTTCTGTGTTTTATTAAATTGTATTTAATGTTTTTGTCACCTTCAATGTCGGGCCGAAAAATCATGGGGAAAACAAATATTTTTTTTTCAAGAATGTTCAAATTTTCAATGGGAATTTAAGTGCAATCAACTGACAACAAATTTGAATGCATTTCCCTATACGTCTAGAATCATTTTTAGCATGTTTGGGTTGATTTAAAAATCTTTCGAATTTTTGTGATTTACTGTACGGGTGTATAATGCATTTTCCAATGGTTTTCTCATTGAAAGGTTGAAATTCTGGCCTGTAATTTCAATTATTATATTTTTTATTGTTTTGCTCCCCTTTGAAAAGAATTTGCAACGGCCTTATTGTGAAGTTTATTTTTTAATGAGTTAATATTTATTCTCGAGGCAATCATCTGTTGTTGTTCTATTTATTGTATAGCTGATTAATTTTAGAAGTTGTTTTTTTAAATCTCGGGGCTAACATATTGTCGTGCTGTTACAAGGAAAATACTGTTTAATTAAATATTTTGTTGAATTGAAATTGTCTAAAAACGTCTTAAAATTGCCTGTTATTTTTTGTAGATGGGCAATATGTGTAAACAAAAGGAAATAAATAATTTTAAATGGTGCTAACAAGGAAATTCACAAAAAAATCTTCAACGGCTTGATTTTATTCGAGAATTCCGGGAGCGATTTTCTTTTGTTCGACGAAGAAAGTTCGAAAGCGGAGATACAGTCATCCCTCATATTCGGAACAGTTTACAGATCGGCCAATGTTCAAAAAATCATAGCAAATCGATAACTCAACGTAATGATTCGCTTTTACCTTCATTTGGAAGCTTTTTTTGCGATCTTTCGAATGCTGTATCGAACAACTGCAAATTTAACTTATATATCAAGTTTTTGAAGAAAAGCTTTGACCCTTGAAATCCACCAATTCGGAACACTTTTTTCTTACGGATGTAAACAAACTTTGGTTCTCGCCAGGAGTACATAATTTTTACAAAATAATGACTTCATGCACTGAAACCAACGAAACTCAAGCTTAGTTATGTTTTATGAATGGTCTGATAACTTTTTTGTGAAAATATCAGTAGAATTCAGGTGTTCCACAATTGTGGGAGGCACAATAACATCCCACAATTATGAAACAGGCAATTTCGAGGCAGTGTTTTGCTGCTCTGAATGAAATAGTCTTGAAATGAATAAAAAGTTCAAAAAGTACTTCTTTTACTTGTGAAATAGCAAGAGAATGTCCAAATAAAGGTCCTAAAAATAGTAGTTGTTGTTGTTAATTCATTTATTTCTGGCAGCTTTAACCTTCTTGGTCATTCGCTGCCCTAATAAAAATAGTAGGGTCAACAGAAATGCTGCATTTGCCATGTTATTGACAAATTATAACAAAAGTGTTCCGAATATGTGGGATGACTGTACATACAACGTTTCTAAAGACAAAAATTTCTCCAAAAGACACACAGAAAAAAAGTTGAAGTTTGGAAGGTTGAATATTTGGATGGTTAACTATTACCTCTTTTGAGTAATTTTACCGACAAAATGTGTAAAACCTCATTATTTATTTTTTTTTTCTGTGTGCAGGTTTCCAATATTAACTTGCCATTTTTGTATAGACAGCTGCCAAGATTGTACGGAAATTTGCATGAGTGAAAAAATAGATTTTTTGGTCACAGTAAGCAAAATAAAAAAACTACTAATAAAATCATTTAACCGGAATTCGGGTAGAATGGCTTAAGTTTACTACACAGAAAAAATATGGTAATATTCATCAGGAAATGGTAACAGATTTTGTGTCAAAAAATGTGTAATATAACATCAGGAATTGGCGAATATTCATCAGTTTCTGGTGAATTTTCATCAGGTTCACAGATTTACAAATTTTTAAAGTAAAATTAATCATAAGATAATATAATTAATAACAATATTCAACCATACAAATTTTCAACCTTCCAAAAAAATTTTTTTTCTGTGTAATTTGAACAACTTACCCAGCAAACAGTCTTTTTGGGAATTGTATTTTTTTATTTGTCTTAAACTATTTAGGGGCCTTCCCTATGAGCCTATGTCCAAAGAACCACATTTGTATCACTGGTTGGTCCATACAATTTGCCATACAAATTAGAAAGCCATCCATACAAAAATGGTATCTAATTATTCTGGAATATGTACACAGAAAAAATGGTGGTAATATTCATCAGGGAATGCTGCCCGATTTTGTGTTAAAAAATGTGTAATCATCATAATCAGGAACTGTTGGATTTTCATTAATTTCTGGTGAATTTTTAGCAGGTTTACATTTTTCACATTTTTAAGTAAAATTAAAAATTCAACCTACCAAATTTTCAACCTATCAAAATTCAACATTTTATTAACTGTGACTGACGCAGAAAGGGCATAACATATTTGGCAATGCTTATTTATGCTTTGGAAAACTGTCAAAAAAAATCGTTTCATTTTAAAATGCAAATTGCATTTGATACCAAAAAATTATTTACAGAAATTTTGAGGAAAGGCTTTCGAGGTAAATCCACCTAAAGTTTGAATTTTGAGGTTCGCGACTGCTTCATATTGTATTCAATTTTCGGATTGTATTCAACAGCGACGATCTACACTCATCCGCCATACAAACTTCTGAGAAAAAACATTCGGCCCTGTTTAAATATTTAGAGCACTTGTTCCTGGAAACCTAAAAGTTCTTGTTTTCCCTCAAGTTGAGCCTGCTCAGTAATTTTTGCAAATTTTGTAGGTCAGTGTGATCGAGCTTCGGACAATCGAGTCTGGACTGTACATAACAAAATAAAACAAACACAGTATGACAGTATACCAAAGTCGCCATTTCAGATCACTTTGGATATAGATATAAAGTGATATTTTAGGTTAGAAACCCAAATTTGGATACAGAAAATAATGATTAGATTATACGAAAGTACGATGGTTACAAGTGAAATTTTAAAGAGTACTTTAGATTATCGAGTACGGAATGTATTTATTTTTTAATTCAATACAGTTCAGACTCGATTATTCAATGTTTTGATTATCTGAAGATCGATTATCTGAAGGTTTGTTTAACCCTTTCGAGCCTGATGGGTCATATATGACCCAAATATCAAAATTTCCAAAACCAGCCTATCATTTTCGTATGGTCATAAGAATCATTTTCCTATCACTGAAAAAAAAATTTTTTTTTGAAAATTCAGGCCTGAAAGGGTTAAGACTTCGGATAATCCAATCGTGACATTTTTTTTATATCTTTTTATTTTCTTACTTCAAATTTAAGTTCTGCGACCCCAATTTAGTAAATTTTGAATATTTGATTGCCTTTTAATTTTAAAAATGCATTTTTCCAATAGGTTATCACAAACCAGGTCCCAGTACCGAAAAGGATCTAATAAAAATAATTTTATGAAAAAAAAAAAAATGTTATCATCGGCATTTTGGCCGTCATCTTGGATTTAAAAATGCTAAATCATTTGAGAGTATCATTTGGGTCATACTTAAGCTCGACCATCAAAACTAAGATATCCTAAGAACAACTTTATCAAAAGTGGCAAGCAGTTTGTGGCACCGTCGTCAGAGAAGATTTGTCTTTTCTCCCATGCGGCTATCTGGTATATACAAAAACATGGTTGAGCGTCTTCTTACTCTTATTCAAAATTTAATTTTTTATTGCAAAAAACGATGTAGTTTGAATTTAAACAGAAAACAGAAGTTTTCCTTATTACAGACAATAATTAAAACCTGGGTGCTGAAAAGACAGAATGCGTAACGTGATTTTCGAATGCTCCACACTGCTCCTCACTAATACATCTGCACTACAGATGTAAACATAAACAAAGTGGAAGGCTATGTTCAAGCTCAAGCGTGACATATTTTTTGCTGCGTAAATGACTTGTTTGGATCTGTTCATGTTTAAATTTTCGTTGAAAAATTAAGGGCTTCGCACTTTTTTGTTCGTAGATTAATCGATGGGCGGCCAAAAGAGGCCTTTTTGATTTCCACGTGACGAAATATTGCGTCAGAAGTGGGTGGCGCTTATTGAAATGCTAGCGACGAATTTACCCAATCTCGATTTCTACCATCTTTTTAAGATTTGTTTACTTCGAATACCTCAAAAGCTCGACACCACCGACAAAATAAATTATAGATCGATTACAATACTTGTCACTTCTTGATATCATTTTGCGAACAGTAAATTGGTTCCACTTTGACAGTTCTAAATTGAAGCCGCTTTGCGAACCACTATTCTGCATCCAGATTAAAACAGTTTGTTGAATACACGGAAAGAAGGTTTATCGTGAATCTTACTAATTTTCGGTTAAAAATCCTAAAAAAATTAGTTGTTTTTCCAACCACCAATTTTTTTAGTTGGAAATCCTAAAAATAAATCCTGGATTTGACAGCTGGATCCAGGTCCTAAAAATGATAAATCCAGCTAAATTTTTAGTTAATTTTACTAATTTGCAAGCTGGAAAAATGCTGTCAGTCTCAAAAGCTGTATGTTTTGAGAAGGTTTGTTAGCTATTTTAGCTAGATTTTATGGTATTCTAGGAAGTTTTATAGTTAGCCCAGCAAGTTTTTAGGCTGTTTCAACTAGTTTTTTTGGAATCATTCTAAAAATTTTCCATTGATGGCTTGGAAGCCAGGTATTTTCACACATCTTTTTAGCTAGTTTAGCTAACTTTGCCACTATTCTTGGTAGGTGTTTTGGTTGGAATAGCTAATTTTTCCACTATTTCTACAAGTTTTCTTTCAAAAGCCTCCGTTGCTGCCTGCAAAGCACGCATTATTCACCCAGCCTTTTGGCTGATTTAGCTCGTTTCTTTTTTGTTCTTGCTTCGTTTTTCGGTAAGTCCAGCTAATTTTTCGACTGTTTTAACTGGTAATTTCGAAATCATTTAAAAAATCCCTTGCTGCCTGTAAAGTTGTTTTTTATTTTCAAAAAGACTTTTTGCTGGTGTAGCATGATTATCCGCTATTCTTGGTACGTTTTTTGGTAGTCCAGCAAGTTTTTCGGATGTTTCAATAGTTTCCAGGCTTTTTAAACTATGTTATAGTTGATCATCCTTATAGTAAGGCTTTGTTATGCTATTGACAAATTAAAAATAAATAAATACAGTAATACAAAAATACAAAAATACAAAAATACAAAAATACAAAAATACAAAAATACAAAAATACAAAAATACAAAAATACAAAAATACAAAAATACAAAAATACAAAAATACAAAAATACAAAAATACAAAAATACAAAAATACAAAATACAAAAATACAAAATACAAAAATACAAAATACAAAAATACAAAAATACAAAAATACAAAAATACAAAAATACAAAAATACAAAAATACAAAAATACAAAAATACAAAAATACAAAAATACAAAAATACAAAAATACAAAATACAAAAATACAAAAATACAAAAATACAAAAATACAAAATACAAAATACAAAAATACAAAAATACAAAAATACAAAATACAAAAATACAAAAATACAAAAATACAAAAATACAAAATACAAAAATACAAAAATACAAAAATACAAAAATACAAAATACAAAAATACAAAATACAAAAATACAAAATACAAAAATACAAAAATACAAAAATACAAAAATACAAAAATACAAAAATACAAAAATACAAAAATACAAAAATACAAAAATACAAAAATACAAAAATACAAAAATACAAAAATACAAAAATACAAAAATACAAAAATACAAAAATACAAAAATACAAAAATACAAAAATACAAAAATACAAAAATACAAAAATACAAAAATACAAAAATACAAAAATACATAAATACAAATTAAAATTAACACAATTTAACTTAACTTAACTTAATTCAACTTAATTCAACTTAATTCAACTTAATTCAACTTAATTCAACTTAATTCAACTTAATTCAACTTAATTCAACTTAATTCAACTTAATTCAACTTAATTCAACTTAATTCAACTTAATTCAACTTAATTCAACTTAATTCAACTTAATTCAACTTAATTCAACTTGATTAAACTGAATTCAACTTAATTCAACTTAATTCAACTTAATTCAACTTAATTCAACTTAATTCAACTTAATTCAACTTAATTCAACTTAATTCAACTTAATTCAACTTAATTCAACTTAATTCAACTTAATTCAACTTAATTCAACTTAATTTAACTTAATTCAACTTAATTCAACCTAATTCAACTTAATTTAACTTAATTCAACTTAATTTAACTTAATTCAACTTAATTTAACTTAATTTAACTTAATATAACTTAATTCAACTTAATTTAACTTAATTTAACTTAATTTAACTTAATTTCACTTAATTTAACTTAATTTAGCTTAATTTAACTTAATTTAACTTAATTTAACTTAATTCGACTTAATTTAACTTAATTTAACTTATTTTAACTGAATTTAACTTAATTTTTCTTAATTAAACTTAATTTTACTTAATTTAACTTAATTTAACTTAATTGACTTTAATTTAACTTAATTTAACTTTATTTAACTGAATTTAACTTAATTTAACTTAATTTAACTTAATTTGACTTAATTTAACTTATTTTAACTCAATTTTACTTAATTTAACTTAATTTAACTGAATTTATTTGAATTTTACTGAATTTATCTGAATTTAACTAAATTTAATTTAATTTAACTCAATTTAACTGAATTTAACTGAATTCAACTGAATTTAACTTAATTTTACTTAATTTTACTTAATTTTATTTAATTTTACTTAATTTAACTAAATTTAACTGAATTTAACTGAATTAAACTGAATTTCACTAAATTTAACTTAATTCAACTTAATTTAACTGAATTTAACTTAATTTAACTTAATTTGACTTAATTTAACCCATTTTAACTTAATTTTACTTAATTTAACTTAATTTAACTGAATTTATTTGAATTTAACTGAATTTAACTCAATTTAACTGAATTTAACTGAATTCAACTGAATTTAACTTAATTTTACTTAATTTTACATAATTTTACTTAATTTTACTTAATTTTACTTAATTTAACTAAATTTAACTGAATTTAACTGAATTCAACTGAATTTAACTAAATTTAACTTAATTCAACTTAATTTAACTGAATTTAACTTAATTTAACTTAATTTGACTTAATTTAACCCATTTTAACTTAATTTTACTTAATTTAACTTAATTTAACTAAATTTATTTGAATTTAACTGAATTAAACTGAATTCAACTGAATTTTACTTAATTTTACTTAATTTAACATAATTTAACTGAATTTAACTTAATTTAACATAATTCAACTTTATTTAACTTAATTTAACTTAATTTTACCAAACAACTTTTAACAACAATTGAACTAAATTCTACCAAATGTAACGAAATTTCAAAAAATGTATCTTAGTTTAATAAAATTTAACAAAAATTTCTAGATATAACCACACTTGACTTAATTAATTTCTTTTTTACTAAATTCGGTTTAATTATACTGAACTTAACTTTACTTAATTAAACTTGATTTTTAATTAATCATGATTTAACTAAATTTAATTACATTTATCTAAATTTTACTGATTTTTACAAAATTTAATAAATTTAACTGAATTCTACGTTTTTCTAAATTCAACCAAATGTTATTCAAATTAACTTTCACGTAATTTAAAGTAATTTAACATTATTTAACTCTATTTTTTGATGTGCTTCAAAGGCATAAAGTGCCCTGCTCGTACGGATCTGTCAAACATTGGCCAGTCTATATCTGGACACTCTGTACCCGCAGCCTCCCCCCATGTAGACAGATGTCCATACAAAAAAAGTGGAGTGTGGACAAACGCCAGCCTCCACCTCCCCCGCCAAAGGGTTCACGACAAAAGGATGCCACCAATCGTCCAAACAAAAATTAGAGGTTCAACTTCTAACCTCTTTCCCTCAACACAAAAAAAAACTTCTTACCTAATCAACTGAAGATCTCAGCCCGCAGAAAGTCTTCCTGGCTTTCAATCCATTCACTCACGCACCATCTCCACCTTTTGCACTTGCACTTTCGACTTTCAAACGCAGAATCGTCACAAAACTCCGCGAACTGAGCGGCTTAAACAGGATCAAACACGATACGAGACGTTCTCTTGCTTTGTGTTGGTCTCGAACTGATGATCTGTCAAAAAAATCCATGCTGCCGGTTCCAGCTAGTTTTTCGGTAAAAAGTAGGCAAAATTGTGCTGAAACACCATTATTTTTGGTGAAATCTCTCCTGTCATTTTGATTTGGGCTGTCAGTTTTGGATAGCAAATCAGCAATCAGGGTTAGCTGTTTCACCAATCCCAAGTTGGTAAATTTACCTGTAATTTTAGCTAATTTAACCAAAAAAATCACTGTTCCACCAATTTGAAGCCAGCTAATTTGAATTGTTAAATTTAAGATGGAACTCCTTTCCGTGTAGGAGTTTTTTTTTAAATGCGCGTCCCGTATTCCCTTAGGAGGATCCCCTTTCACCTTTAGCAAATTAATACCAGAAGATCGATTTCTTAGCTTGATTGATCAAATAAACTCACTCCATCGTCCCGCAGCTTCCAAACACGTCAACCTGAATAAACTTTTGAACTTGTTTCACCAATCGATCCCTTCTCGAAATGGACCCACAATGCGACACAAACTGCGCCGCCATCTTGGATTTTTTCCTCACCAAATCAAGCAACACTTGACTCGAGTAATTCCGATACCCGTTCTGCACCCAGTGCACCCGCTCCGCCGGAGCAACCACCCTCTGATCGCCACCGTCCTCAACAACCCTCGCATAACTCCACAGCACGTCCGAATCGGTTCGGTACGTCATGGTCCAGTTGAAAAAGTCGGCCTCCCTTTCCAGCGCATGCTTGGTGTGCGCCGGCGATTCCAAAATGGCCGCTACGTACAGCTGAGATGGCGACCGAATCGTCGGGATTGGCTGGGACCACCGTTCGGCGGCGTGGAAGACCAGCGCGTTAAAGTGGGCGATCGAGGGTAGGTGATCTTGGCGGTTTGTGACTATGCAATCCGTAACCGGACAGTTGATGGAGCGGAAGTAGTCCGGACCGACGGTTTCCGCTTTGAGGTCCCAGTTGTTGCTGCCGAAGAAGTTGGTGTAGGTGAGGATGTACTTGGTTGTTGTGTTGTTTGCGAGTTTGGCGTCCACGATTCGGTAGTAACTGGCGGAGGTTTTGCGGCAGTTGGTGTGGATGAGGTAGGTCAAAACGAGGAGAAACAGGGAGAGTGTGAAGGTTAGCAAGATCGCGAATCGACCGCTTTGGGTATTCTTCATCGCAGTAGGCTGACTGTGAGAACACGAGCGACCGGTGAGGTGAACTCCGACGTTTCGGTGCAACTGAGTGTCATGTGAGTTGCAAATCGGGTTTAACTCCGGCCCCCTTATCTGAAGTTAAACTATCGATATCTTATCGAAGGTAAACTAAGTGCCACTTATGACGGAAACGAAGAGGGATCGCTCCGCTGTCCGTCTGAACGCTTGAGCTTCGTGCTCGTGTACTTGACTTTTTCAGCTGTTCAAAGTTTTACAAATCAAATGTCGGCCTGCTTCGATGATCATACTCACTCCATGGTTCCGCACTTCCCGTACACATCGACCGGCATCAGCCGCTGAATCGCCTTCACCAGCTCGTCCCGGCCGGAAAAGGTGTCACAGTGCGACACAAACTGGGCCGCCATTTTGTCCTTGCGCCGAGCCAGCTCCTCCAGCGTCTCGTTTCGATAGTCGTCCGCACCGCGGCGCCACTGTGGCCGCTGCGACGGGCCCACAAACGCGCGATCATCGGCCGCGTCCATCTCGACCACGTTGTTGTAGTTCCAGACGACGTCCGAGTCCAGCCGGTACGTCATGGTCCAGTTGAAGAAGTTGGCGTCCCCTTCCAGCAGGTGCTTGGTGTGCGCCGGTGACTCCATGTTGGCGGCCACGTAAATCTGCGACGGGGTCCGAAGGGCCGGGACCTTTTCGAACAGTGAGTACGCCCATGGTTCGGCGATGTGGAACACGAGCGCGTCGTAGTCGGTCATGGAGTCCAGGTGGTGCCGGTTGTTGGTGAGGACGCAGTCCGTAACCGGGCAGTTGAGGGAGCGGAAGTAGTCCGGACCGACGGTTTCCGCCGAGAGTTTCCAGTTTTTGACGTCGAAAAAGTTGGTGTAGAGTAGGATGGTTTTCGTGCGGGGTTCCATCAGACTAGTTTTTGCGATGTTTTCCCGCAAAATTTGATAATAACTGATTGACGGTCTAAGACACTGCGTGTGAACTATGAAACTAACGCCCAAAAGTAGGCAAAGCACCGCAATCGTCGCGTACAGCACCACTCGGTTTCTCTTCATCCTCCTAATCATGGTAGGCTTTGACTGAAATCACTCCGATATCGAACGCAGGTGATCAAATCGGCACACTTGGATGAGTCATATCGCTCCAGACTGGAATGATCGCGTCACCGCCTACTACTGCATCTCGAGTTGTTTCAGATTTGCCGAGTTCTAGTGCACTTCGACGCCTACTTTTTCTCAATGACTAATCGACTAGGCAAAAAACAAAGCGCATGGGTTCGATGCGATGTTCCGGCCGCGACTAACTCGTAAATCGGACATCGCGCGTCCGAAGTCTTATCTGGTGCGTCTACTTGAGCGGTATTGATAGCATGTGTGTTGTTACCTGTTCGAAGAAGGGTAAGCCAATGTGTACTGACGGAGTTTTTTTTACGAACTCTTTGGTGGAGTTTCGTGGTGTTGGGCATTATCGGACTTAAATTACGTTGAGGTGTGACGATTCTGAACCGTTGTTTGAGGTTAGTTTGAACATGAGTTTAAAATGTCATGAGAGGTTAAAATTTTATCTTAACAATTAAATTTGAATTTTCAAATTGTTCAAAACACACTCCTTTCAACGGTATCGCGTCGTTTTCCAATTCCAACGGCTACAATTTGTCGTGAAAAGTTCCATGCAATATTAATTTGGTTTGTTTACACCGCGCATTCTCTGCATAGCATTAGAAAAGGGTAGAATCGAAGCAAGCCGTGTGTACACCTGAGTGTTTTTCTCCGTTCCCTCGACCCCTCTTTTTTCAGCAGTACTGCAGCAGGCGACGACATGTTATCAGATGTCACTCACCAGCGAAACGGTTTACCGATGGCTACTTTGATTTGGGAAAGCTATACGAAGGAAGCCGTACATTCCTCCAGCTAATGACACCTGACATTAGGATAAGTATTGGACATCAGGGGGAAAACAAACTCTCGCTGAATAATTAATCAATGACTACTTGATTACAACCCAAAACTAGACAAAATTTCTCTCTCGTTGAGCAGGGCTCCCCCCTGTCGTCACCCAAGCAGGCCAACCTCGGATAATTACTTGTCGTATCGTGAAAGTGCATTACGGGAACTCCGCGATGCATTTGGTGGGAAATTCCGGCGAGGGGGCGTGGCTCAACAGGTTGCAAAAGCGCGCGCCATCGGGACGCCATCTGGTGGTGGAGTCGAGGATTGACGTTTGAGGGGGGTGTTAATAATTGAGTGTTGGGCGCACTTTTCTGAGTCATGCAATGAAATTAAATGTCAGAAAGTAATAAATGTTGGGGTTTTGAATTTAAAATTTTAATTGAAATTAAAATTGAAGCGAATGCAAACTTTTCGGCATCCTCAGCAAACGTCAAATTAGTACAAATCCGGAGTTTTTTTTATAAAGGGACCTATCCAGATTTTTAAACGAAGATGGAGTTCGAATTGTGAACGCCCGAAATGTCAAAGTCATGCAGTGGTACCAACATTACAAAAAAAGTGTGCCATGGCATGACAGCCACATTTTTTTTTGTAATGTTGGTGCTACTGAGCGATTCTGACATTTCGGACGTTCACAATTCGAACGTCATCTTTGCTTAAAAACCTGGATAAGCTATTGTCTTTGATATGTTTATAAGACCTTATAATAAAAACTCTAGAAATTATTACTGGATTTCTCCCGGAAAAAAATTGGTATCAAATCAAGCAAAATAATGTGATTGGGCCAAAGCGGAAGTGAAAACGAATAGTCTCTCCTACTCAAGCAGGGTGGCCACTTAAGTCGGGAATTCAGGAAAGTCGGGAAAAAGACAGAAATTCGTAAAAAATCGGAAAAAATCGGGAAATAGTCGGAAAATTGGGAGTTTTCGTCAAATAGTCTGTAAAAATCGAGAATTTCTAGCATACCTGTCTGAAAAATATTTTCTTGCTCTTGATTAATTCTGTAATATTTTGTATAATTTCTAGTAATATTTGGAAGTTCCTTTCACAATTTTCATCAAGATTTTGAAACATTTGAGATTGAATGGACTATTTTAGATATACAAATTCTAACAGCCCAAAGAAGACGTGTTGACATTTATATGGAAATGGGTTAAAAAATGTTAATAATTTTTAATTTTCGGAAAAACTTATTGAAAAACTTGGATCGTTTTTTACCATTAAAGAATATATTTAAATTGTTAAACGGACAAAATAAAATGTTTTAAGAATTTGGATAGAATGAAAATATTTTATTTTTAAGAATATTTTGTAACTGTTATTATGTTTTAAGCGTTTTTTGATAACAAATTAAATTATGAAGTTATTTTTAAATTTCTACACTCTTTATTTATAGTTAACACCAAAAACAAACTTTATGTTTGCTAATTTCTAGTTTTGAAATTTTAAATGTTGTTCATGTTTCTCTCTGAATCAAAATAATGAGTGTTTTAATTTTTTTTACAATTTTTTTTTGTTAAATTCAATGTTCTCACATTTTTTTAATTTATGAAAAATATATCGATGGTTAATGTCAACTTTTTATAGTTTTTGTTGTTATTCGGCCCTTTTGCCTATTATATGAGTTTCTATAAAAGCCGGGAATTTGAAAATGGGATTTGAGTGATCACCCTGTACTCAAGTCAGTTGATGTTTACATTAGGAAAGAGCAAAGAGTCTATTGTTTACACTTCGGCATTGGCCCAATCACATTGTTTTGCTAGAATGTTTGTTTGGTTTGACGTTTTCGGGGGAGAGTCGAAAAATAAAAACATATCTCTTCGTGCATCAGCCAATGGATGGGTAAAGCATGCTTTCAAAAACGGACTTCAAGTTTTTAGGTTGGTACCCCAAAGTAATTCAAACTTAAGGTGAAAATGTTCGAAAGGATAAAACATTGGATGTAAACAAGTAGCCTGTCACTAGAGCAAAACGATTTGTTTACATCCAAGGTTTCGCCCTTTCGAAAAGTTACTACGGATATGGAAACTGAAATGAGAATTGGTAAGTTGTAATAATCTGTTTAGTAATCATTCTGTCAATTTGTCAAACTGTCAACTTGCTTTGAGTTTTTTCAATAAATTTTTGGTGTTCAATGTAATGGTAACTACCATCAATATGTCTTAATTTCAAATTTTTTCATAGTACAGAGCGGGTTTGTTAATTTGATTTTTGTTACTTCGAATGTTCGCTAGTACTCAACCGTCAACACCAGTTGTCAAACTGATGCTTACAATTCAACCTCATTTTTCGACAATTTTCAAGCACGTGGTTCCATGCTTTTGACAGCTGTCAGTTGTTCCAATTAGCGAATCTGCTCTGTAGTTTGTCATTTTCCTCGTGAACTCTAACATCTTCTTTTGAAATTGTTACCGTGACGTCATCGTCAATTCAGTTGATGTTAATGTTGAATATTAAACTAATTTAGATTCATCAAAAAAAGATAAACAAAATTGTTTGATTGTCTCAAGAAACCAACTCGCAACCCCTTTTCAAACACTTCTCCACCCCGTACAATGACGTCACACGCGAAGCTATCCCCCTGGTGTTGTTGTTGTGAATGGGTTTCCTCCAGCTCCAAACCCCACCCCGTCTCACAACCCCATTCATCCCATCCTTAATGGGCAACCCACGACCATACCACACGTTATGCAATATTTCGGCAAGTTCGAAAGGGACGTACAACAATAGTTATGGCGGCCGCGCATGCGCCCTTCCACAAATCAATAGGCGAATCGGGGGTGCCGACCATTGGGTCGACACTAGGTCAAACTTGGCAAGTTTGGGGGTGAAAATTGGACGAAATCCCTGCCTACTTTGATGTAATTTTGTGGATGTTTCAATTTTAAGCCTGAAACTAACAAAATTTCCCCACCTCCCACTCAGAAAACGCCCTTTTCCCCGTAAAAACCGAGTCGACAAAAGTGCATCCCCCCGCGGTCGACCTAGCGTCCCCGTCGACCTGGCGGCCAACCCCGTCGACATCGCCGATCGACCCCGTCAGAAGTGAAAATTTTTCGGTGGGTGTAAGGAGTGCGCTAGGCGAGAAACGTTCTCGAAGCTGGAAAAACCGTGAAAAAAGCTGCCGCAATCCTCATCGAAACCACTTGATGACTTTGCCAAGAGACGTAAGTTGCGTTTGGGTGTGTCGAATGGATTGCCAAACTAGCGGAAAAGTGCGAAAATTGGTGGGGAAAAGTGCGATTTCGCGACCGTCATCAAATTTCAAATTCGTGGATCGAAGGCACCCATGACTGCTGTAGGGTTGCCTACTGCGAGGGGTAATCGATAGGATTTTCGTGGCGCTTTTCTCAGACGCGATGGTCTAAGGAAGAAACGCCTACTTGGATCAATGGATTATTTTTTTTCCGATAGTTGGATGCACAGAAAAATTGCAACAACTTTTTTTCTGGAAGGCTGAAAATCGATAAAAGGTGGTGTTACTCATTGATTCGTCTCGATGGCGGCTGCCAACTTTTTCTCACTGGGTTTGGGATTTGAGTTCGCCCGAGATTGTTAAATTTATAAATAGAACAATCGGGAATGGCAATTGGGTGGGAGGAGGGATTCAATAGAACCCGTCGAAAGGGGATGAATAATTGATGTGCACACCGCTCTAGCGGAAATACAATTATGTTGAAGAAGTTCTGCGAGGGTTATTGTTGGAGCGGATGTGGGTTGAAATCATGGGACCACAAGTTTGTGCAAGTCTCTGTGAGGGTGCGCAAAAGGGGCGCTTTTACCCCAACCCCAGCAAAAAAGAGCGTTCAGTGACCTTGAACCAGTTGTGTATCGCTAAGTAAACACGTTGATTGCACATTTCTTTGCAGACGCTTCGATGTCTCGGCAGTTCGGATAATGCTTAAACTACCCAAAGGATTAAAGAAAAAGAAGAAAGGCAAAAAGTCCAAAAAAGACCAAGAACTATTCACCGAAGAGGAGCTAGAGCAGTACCGACGCGAGCACCAGTCGGCCTCGGCACTCAACTCGGCCGCACCTTCCGACACCGAAGACCATCCGGGGGAGAAATCTGGCGAGAACGACGAGGAATGGTCCAAGTTCGCTGCGCTAACCACTGGTATCGATTCGGTGCTTAAGAAGACCCAGCAGGATCTCGGCCGCATCAAGGAGAGCTCGTTCTTCCAGAAGCAACCGACCAAGGTCGAACTAGAAGCGAAGGAACGTGAAGAGCAGGCACAACGAGAGCGAGAGGAGCAGGAACGGGCGAAGGAAGCTGCCAAGGAAGCAGAGGAGAAGCGAGCCGCCGAAGAGCTCATCAACGCCGTTGTTGAGCTCTCCGACTCGGAACCTAACTCTGAGGTTGAGGAGGACATCTTCGATACCAACTACACCGATGCTATAGCCTCTGGAGAACTTCCGATCGCGTATGTGCCGGAATCACCAGAACTAGAAGAGTTCGAAGGTCCAGACCCGTTCGATACCTCGTACGCGGATAAGGTCATCAAGGGCCCGGAAGTATCCAAGCGTGGCAAGAAGATCGTTAATATCGGAGCAGCTGTCCAAGTTCTAACCGGTCGCGTAGAAAACGTTTCAACAACCGCCAAATCCCGACCGAAGCCACGTCGAGGACCCAAGAATCTCCTCCTAGAAAGCTTCGACGACGGAGAAGCACCGGACGGTGCGGAAGCCGGTCCCAGCGAACCAGCTCAACCAGCGCTTCTAAGCCTACTCGACGATCCGTCTGAGCTCCCGAGCGATGCTCCGATCGACCTAAGCGTCTCGCTTCATATCGCGCTCCAAAAGGATCAGGAATCCAAACAAGAACTCGAAGCAGAACCCGAGTTCAACCTCGACGAGTTTGACGATCTCAAGACCCGCCAGCCGGAACCAGCCCTCGAAGGAGACGACGACTTTGAGCTACTAGTTTCGAAGAAGCCGTCTCGTCCGCCGCCACCGCGACCTGCGGCCGGACCCCGCCTTCCAGCGGGCCTCGTTGACCCCGACGAAGACGACGAGTTTGCGCTCGAAGCGAGCGACGATCCGTTCGATACCGGCTTCGTCGAGCGAGTTCTTCCAGCGACTGCCAAAGAAGACGACGATTTTGACCCGCGAGCCGAAGAAGGACTAGAAGAGGACGAGTTTGACTTTGATCCGCGTGCAGAAGAAGCAAAGACACCGGTGCGGGTCAAGACCCCGGATCTTTTCTCGGCGGAGGAGAACACCAGCTCGAACTTGCAGGTGGTTGCTCACGATCTGCTGTCCGGAAGCAATACCGACTTGAGTAATATCTCGCAGACTCCGTTGGAGATAACCGCTAGTGCTAGTGGTGAGGAGTTTATCGATCTGTTCGATACATCGGCAGTTAATTCGATCGTCGCACCCGGCAAAACCGAACTCCGATATCTGGAAGAGGAACTGCTCGCGGGAGGAGGACTGAAGCACTCGCTAAGCGATCCGGACTTTGATCCACGGGCGGGAGGTGAATCTCCAGCGCCACCGGAAGATTTCACGAGCATCGCCCAGAGGAAGTCTTCGTTGAGCTTGCACATCAACGGCGCAGCAGCCAAGAACAAGACCGTCGGCTTTGCCGTTCCTACACCAGATCTGCTGAAGATCGACGGAGATAACTCGATCACCAAGAAACCGCTCACTCCGTACTACAACCGGGAATCGTCGATCCCGGAGTCGGATCTAGCTGATCCGTTTGATACTTCGTTTGTACCGAGCTCCGCCCCGACTCAGCTTGAGCTGAACCTTCTCGAACAGGAGCTGAACAACGCTACATTGAAGCATAGCTTGTCCGATCCGGACTTTGATCCACGTGCAAGCACTCCCGGAGTCCAACCGCAGCAACCAAGCAAGTCCGATCTACTTGGAGTAGACGAATCTTGCAGTCAGAAGGTTCTGACGCCGGCCGGTGTCAAAGCCGAATCGCTCGAGGAGATCGACCCGTTCGACACCTCGATCGCCGTCAACATCCAACCGGGCAGCACTGAGTTGAAGCTTCTTGAGAGCGAACTTATACCGGCGCCGGTAGCTACCGTCGACCCGGATATACTCTCCGGATCCCAGGAGACCGGAGCGTTCTTCGTGAAGGTCCTCACTCCTCAGCCGAGCAACTCGATCGACGAAACCGAGGTAGATCCGTTCGATACTTCGTTCGCCAACAACTTGGGACCGGGCAAGGCTGAGATCAAGCTTCTGGAGAACGAGCTAATCGACTAAAGCAAACAAGCAAGATGGCGAATCCCTTCCTGATGGAAGATGAGCCGCTGGCTGAGCCGGTGTCGAATCCGTTTCTGTTTGGTGATGACGCACAAGAGGAAGCCGACGGGGTGGTGGACGACAATCCGTTCTTGGCGCCGGCCCGCAATCCGTTCGCGGACTTTGGTGCAGAGGCGGAAGAACCTGGCACGGGACCTGTGGGGATCAACGCGGTGGTCACGACCGGTGCCGACCTCTTCGGGGTTAACGACTCCGTGGTGTACCAGCAGCCGGCCATGCTGCCTCGGCAGCAATCCAACGGAGCCAACTTCTTCGACACCACGATCAACGAGGACGACGATCTGATCATGCCGAAACCAACGCAGCTACATCTGGGACCGCACACGAACAACAACCTGCTCGACGATGGTATGATCAATGCGTACTCCAGCGAGGACGAGCTGAAAGGGGCTTCAGCTGGGCAGGTCAACAACGGTCGAGGACCTCCACCGCGGCCCATGCCTCCGGTGTCGCAGGCCACCCAACAGCTGATCAGTTCGTTGGCCGATCAGCTCGACCAAACCAGCACAAATTTGCTGCAAAAGATCCCGGCTACCAGAACGCCCAGTCCGGTGTCCATGAGAGATCTGCACTCTCCCAGTCCGACACCCGATTTTGGCGATCTGTTGTCCGTGACCGACCAACCACCGGCTGGTACCGGCGGCCTTCCACCGCAACCCGATAATCCATTTGCTGATCCCCCAGTTCCTGTCGTTGCCAAGCCCGAAGTTCCGAAGCCTCCTCGTCCAAGACCTCCTCCACCACGTCCGGCTCCACCCAGAAGTTCCCTTGCCTCATCACCCGTAGCCGCCGCTGCTCCGCCAGTTCCTCAAGCCCCGGCCACCCAGCAGGAAGCGGACCTGTTTGACCTGTTCGGAACCACCTCGACTGCCAAGACTGCTCCGCCAAAGCCACCGGCTCCCAAAACAAAGGAAGACATCCTTTCGCTGTTTGCTGCACCCGCTCCGTCGGCTTCGCCGACTCCAGCCGTACAGGAAGTCAAGCAGCGCGATCTTCTCAGCGATGATTTCTTCGAAACTCCAGCCGAACCCTCGGAACCGTTTGTCTGCAATTTGGCTGAGAATCTTGTGCAAGCTCAAGCTCCGGAACCGGCGGTTGAAGAACCGATGGTTGAAGAAGCGATCGCTCAAGAGCCGTTCCCACCACCGGAAGTCCCGGCTGAACCGTACATCCCAGTTCCCGAGCAACCGATGATGGAACCATCTCCGGAGATTGTTCTGGAAGGCCCCCCACCATCCGACGACTACATGCACTCGGCGGCCGACTCGTCCGAGTACAGCCCAACTGGTTCGAACATCACGTCCGGAAACTTCCCCAGCTCCGTTTCCGGCAGCATCGTAAACATCGCCGTTATGGAAAAGACTGACGAGCTCGTCGAGCAGGAACCTTCCCTGGAGGAGGAGGAGTACAACCACGTGGACGCCGTTCCGCCAGTCGTTTCCACCGTCGCGTCCCAGCTGTTCTACTCGGAGCCGGAAACTACGATGGCTTACACAACCGAACCGGAAACGGTCAATCCGTTTGCGATGGACGACGAACCAGCTGTGGTGGTGGCGCCTCCAGCCATGGACTACGCGAACGAACTGTTCGGGAACGCCGAGAACAACAACCCTGTTGTTGCCGCCGTGGACAACTTTGCACAAATCCAGACGCAGGAACCGGACGAGTTTGACTCGTTTGCGGCCAAGTTCGAGGGCACGCAGAACAAGGTCGCGAGCAACAACATCTTCCTGGACGAGGCTCCTGGGGCCGTTTCGGACGATGCTTTTGGGGCGGCGGATGCGTGGGGAACGGGCGGAGTGCCGAGTGGTGGAGGGTTCGATGGGGGCGATGGGTTTGGAACCGAGGACGGGTTCGACGATCCGTTCCTGTCGATGCAGGCACCGCCGCCGGTGCCGGAGGTGAGTCGGATTCTTTCTGGGTAGGGTATTTAGGATTCATGGGGGAATGTTTTTTGTAGGGAACACCGTTTGGACGATGCCACTCGGGAGATTCGGACGAGGGAACAAATACGTTCAACGTGGTTATTCGACCGAAGGAAGGAATGGACGTTGGGTTGGCACCGGCTTTGGCGCCTCCACCGAGGAGTCCGCAGACGGCTTCGATCTACTCGGGAGACTCGTCTCCACGTGTTGTTAATCCGTTCGAAATGGGAGCCGATGACGATGCAGCGCTGGCAGCTGTTCCGGATGGTGAGTTGTTTGGAATTGGGAAACGTCTGAACACGTCGGATTAATACGTTTGCTTTCGCAGCTACTCCGCAACTGCAGCGAACCGACTCGCAGGAGACGCCGCCGACGCCACTGTTTGACGACGATGTGTCGCAGCCGCTGGAGGACTTCCCGCGCGTCGTCTACTCTGGAGACGTCTGGGAGATGCAGCTGCGGCAGCCGAACAAGAAGAAGATAACCGGTCAGCGGTTCTGGAAGAAGATTTTCGTGCGGCTGGTGTTCCAAGGGGACAGTCCGGTGCTGCAGCTGTACAACGCCGAGAAGGACAAGGATCCGTTCCAGGAGCTTCCGCTGCAGGCTTGCTACTCGGTTTCGGAGATTGGAGCGCAGCAGTACGACAACTTTGGCAAGATCTTCACGATCAAGTTGCAGTACGTGTTCTACAAGGAGCGACCGGGGGTGAGACCGGGTCAGGTGACAAAGGCGGAACGGTTGACGAACAAGCTGAGCCAGTTTGCGGCGTACGCCATTCAGGGGGATTACCAGGGGGTTAAGGAGTTGGGAAGTGATCTGAAGAAGCTGGGACTGCCGGTGGAGCACGCTCCGCAGATATCGCAGCTGTTCAAGCTGGGCTCGATGAACTACGAGGATATGAAGCAGTTTTCGGTGTGCATCGAGGAAGCGCTGTTCAAGATGAACGTTCACCGGGATCGTGCACTGACGTACAAGACGGAGGAGGTTCAGGTGACGGCTGTGGATGAGCTGTACGTGGAACAGGATGCCGAGGGTCACGTAGACAAGCAGATTGCTCGAGTAAGACTGTTCTTCTTGGCGTTCCTATCGGGTGAGTAGTGCGATTGGGGAAGCTTTGGAGGAAGATCATTCTAGAGGTTCCGCTTCCCGACAGGAATGCCCGACATCGAGCTGGGCGTGAACGACCTGTGGCGCCAGGGCAAGGAGGTTGTCGGACGGCACGATATCATACCGGTTGTGACGGAGGAGTGGATCCGGTTGGAGGGCGTCGAGTTTCACGGTTGTGTTCAGCAGGACGAGTATGAGCGTAGTCGTACGATCAAGTTCAAACCGCCGGACGCGTGCTACATCGAGCTGATGCGCTTCCGGATTCGTCCGCCGAAGAATCGGGAGCTTCCACTGCAGCTGAAGGCGACTTGGTTGGTAACTGGTAATAAGGTAGAACTGCGAGCGGACGTGCTGGTGCCCGGGTTTGCCTCGAGGAAGCTCGGACAGATTCCGTGCGAGGATGTTTCCATTAGGTTCCCGATTCCGGAATGTTGGATCTACTTGTTCAGAGTGGAGAAGCACTTTAGGTAAGAGGGAGAACGAACCTCAAGAAGACCAGTAATAACACGACATTCTTCCAGATATGGTTCGGTCAAGTCAGCGCATCGTCGCACGGGTAAAATCAAGGGCATCGAGCGGTTCCTGGGTACGGTGGAGACCCTCCAGGAATCCCTGATCGAGGTGACGTCCGGCCAGGCCAAGTACGAGCACAACCACCGGGCGATCGTTTGGCGCTGCTCGAGGCTGCCCAAGGAGGGTCAGGGAGCGTACACGACGCATCAGCTCGTCTGCCGGATGGCGCTGACCAGCTTCGACCAGATCCCGGAACAGCTCGCCCCGTACGCGTACGTTGAGTTCACGATGCCGGCGACGCAGGCCTCGCACACGACGGTCCGCTCAATCAGCGTGCAGGAGTCCGAGAGTGACGATCCGCCGGAGAAGTACGTGCGCTATCTGGCCCGGCACGAGTACCGGTAAGTTAGCTGTCAAAAAAGCGCACCTTGCAAGTGCAACCACCTTGACCGTTTTGTTTTTATTTATGTTTCAGCGTCGGCATCGAGCACACGACGAACGAATCGGTCAACCCGTACCTGGCGGCCACGACCGTCAAGCGGGAGCAACCGATCCAGGAGGAACAGCCGATGGCCACGACGCCGATAGCGCCCAGCGATTCAGACTCGGATTCGAACTAAGTTGGCGTTTGTTTACGTTTGGCGCGGCACAGCGCTGCTTACATACAATCTAGTGGTCCATGAGTTTTGCTTACCGTTTGAAAGGTGATGAATTGGGCTTTTCTTTGGAAATTTGCGTTCAGATTTAGAAAAGGGGATCCCAGTGCAAAATCAAAATACTGATTTCGAAATGGTGCAGCTATACAGCGCGAGCGGAACACGGTATGCTCTATTTAATCAACTCTCAATGTTTGGGCACGTGCCCCAACGCATGACATGGAACTGTCATTGATAATGAAACAAAAGAAAACTTAAAACATAGGTGTTACTGAATTATATTAGTTTGACAATAAAATACATTTATTACATAAACGAGTAAGCTTAAACCAAACCAGAGACGAAAAGTATTACCAGTTATATATCATAGATGGCAACACTAGTTTTTATTTGTAAAATGTATTGTTGTCCACTCAGTTACTTCTTGAAATCAGTTATTCCATTAGACACTTTGGAAGATTATTCAACTTTCTTGTCTGTACATAATTAATTTGTGAATTAATTAACGATCAAATTCTAGTCATTAGTTGAATAGCAATTTCTTGAACCACTGTTAAAATGATAAGTAATAATTATATAAACTGTAGCAGAAAACACAGTCAAGAAATCTAATCTATGTTAATCTTGTGCTCGATGCAGCAGCAGCAACAAAAGATAAAATCAACCAAAAGTAATACTCGTTGCAATAGTCGGACAAAATGATACTTATTAGCAAAAAAAAAAAAAA
>NC_051862.1:300000-396343 GCF_015732765.1 Culex quinquefasciatus
CGAGGGCGTGGAACGAGCGTTTCGACGAGTTCATCCAGAAGCTGAAGTTCGTCCGTAGTCCTAACGACCAGTGCCTGTACGTACGAGGAACCGGAAGAGAGCAGATCATCGTAGTACTGTATGTTGATGACATTTTGGTTGTTGGGTCGTCGCTGAAGCTGGTGAAGGTCGTGAAAAAGTGCTTAAACGGAGAATTCGAGATGACGGACGCCGGCGAGGTGGGACAGTTTCTTGGATTGACCATCGATCGGCAGCCAGGGGTCATGCGAATCAGTCAGCGGCGATATTTCGAGAGTTTGCTGCAACGGTTCGGCATGATGGAGTGCAAACCGACGTCGACGCCGATGGAGAATCGTTTGCGACTGGAGAAGGGAGTTGAAGCGCAGCGTACCACCAAACCGTACAGAGAACTCATTGGCTGTTTGATGTACGCGGCACTCACCACGAGGCCGGACCTGTCTGCTGCAGTAAACTACTTTAGCCAGTTCCAGGCATGCCCGAATGATGAGCATTGGATCCACCTTAAACGGGTGCTCAGGTATATCAAAGGAACGCTGGATGTCGGGCTTGTCTATCGGATCGAGAAGGAGGCGCCGTTGCTGGAAGTCTTCTGTGACGCTGACTGGGCGAATGACCTGGTCGATCGACGATCGGTGACAGGGTGCATCTTCAAACTGTACGGTTGCACGGTGAACTGGATTACCCGGAAACAACCAACCGTTTCGTTGTCCTCGACGGAAGCTGAACTTGCAGCGCTGTGTACCGCCGCGTGCCATACTCTCTGGATGGTGCGGGTGCTCCGCGACTTGGGGTTGAAGCCGGACGGGCCGATTTCCCTGCACGAGGACAATCAATCAACAATTCGGATTGCCGAGGATGCGCGTGATCACGGGAGGCTCAAGCACATCGACACGAAGTTTCATTTCTTGCGAGATTTGATCAACGAGGGAGTGTTGGAGCTAAAGTTCGTGCGTTCTTCGGCACAGCAGGCCGACATGATGACCAAGGGCCTTCCGGCGACTTCCTTCAGGGAGTTGTGCACGAAGATCGGGCTTGGACGGTGCTGTGGTTGAGCAGGGGTGTTGAGATGGCAACCACTGCCCCATTACTTTTGCGCGCTACTGCGCCAACAGAACTGTCAGCAGATGTTCCTGTTTACTTTGTTTACAATAAATCTTAGTCTTTTAACAACCGCTCTAAACGTAACACACGTTTTTTAATTATCCTCCTGTAAGCCATCCGAACCTCTTTTACATAACACAATATTTTAATTGTGGTTTGGTTGAACGTTTTATCAGAATGAATTACTATGAATACAAAGAGACGAGTTGTTCCTTTTAATTCCGCTATATAGTTTGTAAAAAAGTATTTACATCCCTTGGGCACTATGCACATATTGTGATGAAACATCAAAAAATTTAATGTTGACAGAAACCTAGTACTACGTTTCGTTCAGATACTCATCCCAAACATTTTTCTACAAAAAGCTCATGAAAAGATTATTTCTTTAAAAAGTTCTATAACAAATACACAAATCAAAAAAGGTGCAAAAAAAGTTTGTACACCTTTCGAAAAATTAACATAAACAAATTTATATGTTGACAAATCACCATAAGTCTAGTCTCCGAACTCCATATAGACATCGTGCTGCATATTTGCATGCATGACTGCTTAAAAAAATAATTTGGATTGAATATAAAGTTTAAAAACATTGCATAATCCACCTTTAGGTAATTGGTGCCTTCCTCACAATATCTTCATCCAGAATTGCATCATTCCCTTAACATGTTTAACAAGCTTCAATACTCATTTCTTTCGATAGGGTTTTCAGATCTTCAATCCTTTTGGCTCATCGGTAAGGACTTTTGATAACTTATCCAACGATAGTTCGGTGTACACACTTTTTTGTGACTTTTTTGATTTTAGAACTGGGAAACTCGGTTTGCTTTTGAACCTTCATTCGTGTTTGATCTTGAACACTGTTCTGTTTGAAACAGGGTTCGTCGGTTTCACTGAACAACTGTTTGAACCCGTGTTTAAACATTTGCCTTAAACAAACGGTTTAAGCAAGACATGCGCATTTACAGCCGATAATTAGTTCAAATCAAATTATTCGCTCTACAGCATTGCCTTGGCGTTCTCGAATTAGTTATTTTATTGAAATTTATGTAATTTTTGAGACAGAAAAATCCTTTTTAGCTTAGAAAACCGTGCAAACCAAACAATTGTTGTCACCAGAGTTCAAACTCAAGTTCGAAACTCGCGTGAACTTGGGTTTGTGTTCGAACATCTGCACAAAACGGAATCAAAAGAAAGTTGCTGTTTGAACGCGGGTGACAAAATTTTGACAGAAGTTCAAACAATGAACAGTTCGGGCAATGACTGTTTTTTTACATATTTTAATATCTTGACAGATGCGTCGAGAACAGAACACTGATGAAGTCTGCAAGTAGTAGACGAAATACGTATCTGTCAAGATATTAAAATATATAGCGGAATTAAAAGGAACAACTCGTCTCTTTGTATTCCTAACATATTTTTTTTTATAGCTAGGGACCATCCACAAATCACGTGGACACTTTTTTTGGAAATCTAACCCTACTAAGGTGTCCGCGTGGTTTATGGATGACTCCCTAGCACTTTCAAACATGTTGGTTATTTGCACACATGTTTTGCCTGGTATCTGTTAAATTTTAACTTTTTTTAATTCAAATCTTGAACAAAATTTGTCAGCAAATGTTTACTGATTTTATTCAGCATTTGAAAATATGAAAATATGTATTTTGTTATTGGAACAAAGCAATAATATTAAAATTATATAATTAGCTTTATAATAAGAAAATAATATCAAAATCAGTTATTTACTAGCACAAAAAAAAACATCTCATCAATACTGAGTCATCGGGAACATTTTTTTTCTCTGCTATCGAAATTCGTGTCATAATTTTTGATACCAAAATGAGTTATTTTTCTTATAAATCTCTGTTATGGAAAGCAAATGACCAAGAAGGTTAAAGCTCCCAGAACCTGACCTCCTGACAATACCAAATTAGAACTTTTCCAGTTATTTCCATCTGCTCGGGAAATTAAGTTTTGACATTATCACCGTGTTCCTGAGAAAATTTTGTATGAATTTTAAATTTCGATCAATGTATTATTTTTGGTTCATGAGTTATTGATTTTTGATTGTAATAAAGTTTAATAATTACCTTAAAATTACATAGCGAGTGCGCGTCTTGGCTCGTAGTGGAGCAAAATCCTACCTGTTTGTACCGACGAGCGACCTTGCTTTTGATAAAAATGACATATTTCTAGGTACCTAATTGATAATCTCTGTCATTCAACAATGAATCATTGAACCCAACAAATATGTAAACATTTCTCAGGAACACGATGGTGATGTCAATGCTTAAATTAAAATATGCTCATAATTTAAAACTAAACATTTTTTTGCGCAATTTTGTTTAAAATGAGTCCTGGCCCGACTTGTACGACTTGCCGTTCCAAAGACAATTTTATTTTTAACTTTGGGGTGGTGTCAAATAGAAGAGGATATTCCCGATTAGCACCAAAATTGAGATTCTTGCTAGTTTCGATGGTATCAACATCCCCATCAAATTTTTACTTGATCAGAAGATGTTGATTTTAATTTTACACTTATACTTTTTTCTCGTCAACATTAAAATTGAGTAAATTTTCTTAAATGAACACACAGGGACGAGTCACTACCACCACCAATATGTTGATCTTCAAACAATCACACGACCACATCGAGCAGCACTCGTTCCTTCTTCCTCCGCAGCATCCGAGCCTCATCTCAACCAGCAGCCAGACCGATCCAATCCCGTAACCTTGTGGGGAGACCGCATTCCAGTTGGCGGCGGCCGTTCGGATTTATTTTCTTCAGAAAACGCCAAGCACGCAGAGAAAAAAAAAGATGCAGACAGAGGCATTCTAGTTTGTTTGATCTTTTTGGAAAGTGAAATTTTCAAAAATTGGCACAATCGGCAAATTTCAATCAGCTCTCGTGCGGTAATAGAGTTTTTTTTTTAACATTGAATGAAATTGAAACGTGGCAAGTTGAAAGGTTTATCGTAAAACCGTACAACGTTTTTTCACAGTGGAAAAAATGTGTACCGTCTCTCGCTCTCGTTAATGGTTTGCCACCAGTAGATTCGAAGTGTTACAATGTTGTTTTTAGCTATGTGTACATGTGCTTTCTCGTACGTTGTTTTTTTTTTTTTGGTTTTCAATTTCATTGACAATGCTATTTTCGTTTTACAAATTGAACAAGTGCCATGGCTTGGGTGCTACCTCTGTGCTACTCTCTTTTTTTCCTTAATACTAAAGCGAAAACCTGAAAAGGAATATAAAAGTGCAATTATGGAATAAAAAAACAAACAATGATCTTCGGTAATAAAGTATTTTATATTCTGTATTATTTTTTCTTTCCACTTTTTTCTCACTTGACTTGGACTTTTCAAACGCAAATGCTAGTGTTTTAGTATTAATTCATTCTGGTCTGCCTATATGTAACCTATGTTGTAATCCTGCCGCCTGACGAAGCGAAATGAACCTTTTTTTTAAAGCTGTGATGAGTAACATTCTTTTCCATTGCACTCGAAACACGTGATGGAGCGGACTGCTACTCACGTCTCAGATTGTAAGAGAGGCTCTGCAAACAAACAAAAAAACAGATTGGTCGTCGCACTACAAGTCACGCGAGAACGATCCACCTTTAGCACAGCTTGTGTGTGTGTGTGTGTGTGTGTGTGGGCTTCTTACGGTTTCTAAATTAACTTATTACAATATCTGTTGTGTGTTCTTTTGTTTGTTTTGTATCTGCTTGCGTTTGCGTTTTTAGTGTCCACATTCCCTTCAATATAACAAATTTACTTTCACTGTGAAATGCTATAGTCGGTTTGCTATCTTGTGATTTTTGTTTTTATACAAAGTAGATTTTACGTACTAGAAATATTTTCTTGCTTCCATCAACTGAACAACAGAAATGAAATTTAAATTAATCATAAAATAACGCTCTTCTACTGCTATTAACATTATCCCTTCGTGTATGAGAGTAATATTTTGTTGTTTGTTTTTTTTTTCTTTCTTTATCATATGCTTTAGTATGGTACAAACTATGTACAAATTGTGTGTTTGTGTGTTTTATCTCACTTGCGTGAATGCCACTCGATTATTGTTTTTGTTGCCAAAAATAATAACCCCTTTCCAAGGTAATTCATACCGATTGATCATAACAGTAACAGTAGCATTGCAACAGCTAGATTTTGCTTCTTATTTGTGCCTTCGTGTGTGTGTGTGTGAGAGTTTGGGTCATAAATCGTCGTCGTCGTATTCGTCCTCGTCGTGTCGTTTTCTCGTTCTTGGTCAATACATTTCATCTCATTTTTTTTTTTTTTTGATTTCGAGTCTAAGTGCAAACCTAGAGTTTCATATCACAGAGACCACCCGCTAGATTTCACGAGTATTATGTGTGTGTGTTTTGTCATTAAGCGTTTTGTTTTGTTTGTTTGTGAGATTGCCAATTTTTTTTATCCATCAAAAATAAGCTACACTAAACCGACCGTAATTTGAGTCAAATCGTACTCAGCATATGAAATGCACGAAAGTTGATTCGAACTTCACTAAAAATGGTTAAAAATTAAAATGTTAGACAGATTTGGTTTTGGCGGTAAATCATAACTTTTTTTTGGGGGAGAAACAAAACCAAGTATTATGTAGATCTCAGTTGAATACTGTGTTACGCTTGGGGCACTGGTAATATTTGCTAAGTTTTCAACCCTGCTTTGCATATCATGTGCCGTGTTCCGAAGTCGCTGCAGTAACGTTCCAGCGTAGACCTGCTCGTAGAGAATTCACACAACTACTAGTCCTTTGAGTCCTAGGGAGTTTTCCTTATTGTTTTCTTCAGAGTCTGGCGAATGCCGTACAAAACGTTCGAGTCACACGAGATAAGAGAAAATACACGATCTGGTAGCACCCTGGCCAGCGTCTTCTTATTATGCTCTTAATTTAGGATATAAATCTTGATCTTCCTTTTGAAGGATACACAACTACAGCACAACTAAAAACAAATCAGTACTCTTCGTTCGCTCTAATTTTTTTTTGTAATCCACCTTTGTACAAACGGATCACGGAGAAAGAGGGAGGTTGGACATGACAATCAAAGTTATAATGGCACGATCTGCTGTCTGGGCAATGGGCTATGACGATGATGATGATGATGATGGGAATGGGGAACGGTGATGAGTGGGTGGGGGGGTCGAGCGGAGGGAGAAAAGTTACCACCTTTGTCGCCGGAGATGAAGATCAAACAAACTGAATGCACCCTCGTCTTGCTGTTGGGCCGCCTGGGCAGCATGATGATAGTACGACTGTTGCATCATCTGCTGCTGCAACTGCTGATGGTGGGGATGGGAGGGATGGGTCACCGGAAGACTACTGGGATTCAGAGCGGCAGCAGCGGAACTGAGCAAATGTTGAGCCGTTGGAGTCATAATTATGCTCTGCTGTTGCTGTTGACTCGCTTGATGCTGCTGGCTAAGCTGAGATTGCTGGTGCTGAGACGAAGCTGAGGAAGCTACGGATGCCGACGTCGACGTGCTTGCCGCCGACGGCGATGACAAATGCTGGGAAGTGGTCGGTGATCGGGTTGATCCCGTGTAAAGATCTTTCGTAGCTTTCGCTATCGATTGCTGCTGTTGCGCTTGTATTTGCAGCTGGTGTTGGTGGTGTTGTTGCGACTGTTGTTGCAACTGTTGTTGCGCAGTCTGCATTTTCTTTTGATTGCGTTCTACTTGCAATTGAAGTTCTGCCGCAGCAAGGGTCGCCACTGCGACCGCTGTATTGCTATTGCGAATTGAGTTGTAGCTGCTAGCGTCGCTAGTGCCACTGTCATATGATAAGTTATTACCTTCACCAACGTCGTATTTGCGCTTTCGGTTATCCTTTGTGACCGCGGCGGCGTAGGACGAGTATCGGGGATCGGGTTGTTGCTGAAGCTGGTGTTGTTGTTGTTGTTGTTGTGATTGCTGTAGTTGATCCTGTTGCTTTTGCTGCTGAGTTGGAATATGGAAATTAGACATGTATTGTTCTGCGTGTAACATACCGTTACTAACATCATGGGTCATTGCTTGGGCGGCCTGGGCTTGGGGCGTCGGCGCGGTTGTTTGCTGCTGTTGTGCCTGCGTTTGCTGATTGGCAGCAGCAGCAGCTGCGGCCGCTGTTTGTTGCTTATTGGCAGCTGCGCCGGAAGCGGTATTCTTTGCCGCATTCGAGGCATTACCGGCTGGCCTTGTCCAGGTGGTTTTGCGGTTACTTCTGGTGGCCGGGGGTGGCGAAGTGTCTCGTTCGCCCTGCAAAAACTTGAGATAGCTGCCCATGAAGCCTTTGCTGTCCTTTGCCGGAACATTAAACTTTTTAGCCGGCGGCGTTGCGGAAACTCCGTTATTTCCACTACCAGCACCATCCGTGGAAGCACCTTGCTGTTGCTGGGGTTGCGATTGCGGCTGTTGCTTCGAGTTTTCTGCAAGAAATCCAAGTTCTTCCTCTATATTCGGGACTACAACCTTATTACTGTTCGTCTCGGCACTACCGGAAGGCCGTTCGTCTTCGCTGCGACCAGCTTCACTACCGGCGGTGGCCACGTTGGCGTTATCGCTTGCACTTAGCAGAGTGGTGTAGGTTGGAACCTCAAAATTACCACTGGCAGCCGCCGCCAGGGTGGTGTTCATAATCTCGTTAGGTATCAGTGGGATGGGACCATGGAAGGTGGGATAATAAATGGGATGCGGTGGTGGGATGAAGGAAGTGGAAGGGGTTTGGGCCATAAAGTTACTGTTGCCAAACATTTTTGTTGTACCAGCAGGTGGAGGAGCCAAGTTCCATCGGTCGAAATCCAGCGTATTTCCGCCGCTGCTTTGCGGTTGCTCTTTTGTCGCCGTACTCGAGCCCGTGCTGCTGGCGCTCGTTGACGACGATGTCATGGTCGAAGAATTTGCACTAAACTCCCCGTTGGCCACACTGGCTGCCGGAACGATACGGGTTGGTGTGTCCGACTTTTTTCGCCTCGATTTGGATTCAGTCTTTTCGGGAGTTACCGGAACGGTGCGTTCCGGGGTGGCGGCGAGATGATACTCGGTTGTTGTAAGTTTTTCACTATTGTCATCGGATCACTGCTACGTTCTTGTGGCTGTGACCGTTCGTTTGTACTCCTACCATCCCAGTGACTGAGCGTGGGCACTTGTATTGGGGGTATGTGAGGCTGATGCTGTTGCTGTTGCGGGGCCGGTTGCTGGGCACGGGTTATGACCGATGGATAGGCAACCTGCTGTTGCTGTTGCGTTTGAGAAGGTTGCCGTGACAAAGTTGTCGACGGTGACCGTGACGACGTCGTCGATTGTTGTTGCTGCTGCTGCTGTTGTTGTTGGGAAGAGTGGTGCTGTGGGGACGAAAGAGTGCTACTACCCATGGGACTGTTATACATGGGATAGGCCGGACTCAACACATGGCCAATGGGGGACATTTGAGAGTGAGAATGAGCCGGAGAGGATGCGCGTCGGGAGGATAACGGAACCGAAGAATTGCTATAATCGGAAGCGGCCGGCGATGAAGGTGGCATATGATGGCGAGGTAACGATGCAATCGGACCGTTTGAATACTGTTGGGATTGTGGTTGCGCCGTTTGTTGGTGCGGTTGGGACTCGCGCTTTACTCGACCGTACTCGACGGTGTCAGTGCTGCTACCAGATACATTCAACTGATTATAACTAGATCTATAGCTACTAGAGGCACTGTTTTGTTGATATTGCTGCTGCTGCTGCTGTTGTTGTTGTTGCTGCTGTTGTTGTTGTTGTTGTTGTTGATTACTACTACTGTTACTGTTACTCCTAGAAATGTTACTACTACTACCATTATTGACACGATTAATCGGACTATTCAGCTTTGTAACTGTAGCTGAAGATGAGGACGAAGAATTGGACGAGTTACTCGTCCGTCCTCCGTTGTCAGTGATTGAATAACTGATCGGCGATGACTGGGGTTGATGACTGATCACTATGTGCTGACCATCGGATTTGATGATGGCCGTCGGGGTGTTACCTCCGCCTCCACCTCCCCTCCTATCGCTTTTGATTGGGACGAGGTTTTATGTACAATTTTACTACTGTTTAGCCCAATCGGGGGTGACGCCGTAGACGGAGGTACGATGAAACTGTTCATCTGCAGCAGATGGTTTTGCTGTTGATGCTGGTGTTGCTGATGCTGGGACAGGAGATGTTGCACCTGTTGGTTTTGATGCTGAACCTGCAGACCGGGTGACAATAGCCGGGTCTTTGGGTCGGCCACAGTATTGTGGTTGCGAGACGCATACACTATTGAAGAGTTTACAAGGGGCGTTTGGGATGGTATAATGCGCGATTGATACTTGTAATCTTTCGCACTAGCCGTTACAGAGGAAGAGGGTGATGGTTGGGAAGAAGGGGAGGAACTGATTGAACCAGACACCGGGGTAGCAACAATGCAAGATGATGAAGAGGTCTGCTGGAGCGAAGACGAACTAGAGCCTCCTGTACCGGAAGTGGACGACAATGACTTACTAGCACTACCGTAATCCAGCTGTTGTTTGCTGGTCTGTTGCTGCTGTTGGTTGGAATAGTTGGATAGAGATTCATTTACACCTCCGTACTGCTGCGGGTTGCTGCTGGAGTTTGACGAAGCAAAGTAGTTGGTGGTGGCCTTGGATGAGCCAGTGTTGGTGCTTCCCGTGTTCACCGCTGGTGATGCAGAACGAGCTGATGCCTTACTGGCCAGCTGCGAGTTGAGTTGTTGGTTCAGATTGGTGAAATGTGCGTTGAAATTCTCATAGGTAGAAGTGGTGGTTTTCGACGATGCCGAAGTTACAGGGCTCGACTGTACGACATTTTCGTGGGGCATAATCCCGAACGGGCTTGGCAATTGGTTGTTTCCTTGCCATGATCCGCTCGTCGAGGAGTTGCCACTACTTGCTGCGCTGGTGTTTGAAGCTTGCTGCTGTTGCTGTTGTTGTTGCTGCTGTTGTTGTTGTTGCTGTTCAAAGAAATTGGCAGCTTGAGCCGCCAACGTGTGTGTAGCGTAATTGTCTCGCAGAACTTCAGATTCACTGGCCTGCTTCACAGCCGCTTGGGCTTGAGCTTGGGCCAACACTCGGTGCTGGTTGATGGTGGAGCTGTAATGGGCTGGCTTTGGGTTCGCAGCAGGGTGAAACAACGGCGTAAACACTGCATCGTAGCTGACTCCCGGAGGAGACAGAAACCCAGGCGGATTAAACGGTCCCGACGAGGTCCCGAGAGACGTCGTATGAGCTGCCTGCAGTAGCAGTTGGGACGTAGTTGATGGCACTCCTACGGTTGTGTTGTGAGCTGCAAGCCCAATACCACCGGCCGCGGCCGCTGTAGCCAGATGGTGGTGGAACTCACCACTTGCCGTGCCCGGCTGGCGGTTATACGTGTAGGACCATGGCCCTACTGGATCCATGTTGGTTGCTAAGTATTAGATTGAAACGAACTCACGAGTGATGTGTCGAAGACGGGCTGTCCTTCCTTAGGTGACGCGCTGTCGGCGGCGACAGTTCATCCGTGCGGTGTCTACGCTGGTCCGATACAGTACCAAGGGTCTCATATGGGCAAGTAATCACCCATCAAGAACGAATCCTGAAACAATGAAATGAATTCTGTTAGTAAATAGGCTGAGTTGGCAGGTTTAATGTTCAATTTAAATATGAAAGAATGGGGTTTAAAGTCCCAAGAACCACATTATTTTGAATTGAAAAAAAGACGGGAGCCGAACAAACTGTAAAAAGTTTTGGGCACCAACCCCATTCAAACTGGTTTTATGATTGCAAATTGTTTTTTTTTTTTTTTAAATTGAGATAATGCAGAACATATTTGACTGTTGCCAACAAACATCGAACCTATGCAAAAAATAATAATGAAAATATTCGGCATTTCGGATTTACAAATTTATCCTTTTTTTGTCTACAATGTGCCCTGTAATATTCCTTGGCCTAACCAAATTTAGATTTGGGTTCTTGAACATATTCGAAATATTCATAATGCAACAGATTACGAATAAGCTTTTGCTATAAGCACCATTTTATTTTTTAATATTATGGTTTATAATGAGAGAATAGTGCTTATGATAGCAATGCAACTCTTTTAGTTTTGTCTGTCTTTATAATTATATTCAAATACTTTTGACTTGTCCTTTTACATGTTATGAACTTATTAATGCCACAACAAGTTTTTTAAAGATTCGTAATGAGTAGAGAGCCTATATGGAGAGGCGAAATGTAACTCTCAGGGTTCCAATCGAGCAACAAGATCATGCAAGAACAAGGTCGGAATCAATCTAAAATAATGTTGGCAAAAAAAACGAGACTTATAGCAATCACTAGTATTGTTGAACTTTTGTTGATAATAATCTGATAGTTTTTGTTATGTCTGTGCTTGTTCGGTGCAAGAAAAGTGCCAGCACCAAAGAAAAACTACAAGTTTTTCAACCTTAAATTTGAATGACTTAGGGTGTTTGCAATTTATCCCAGAACATTTCATTTCCCTATGTAGGTCCCTAGTAATGAGTACATAGCTCATCAAACTACAAAAAATATTATTTCAGAAAATACATTGGAATATCCTTTACCACTTGAAGTCGATTACGTTTTTAAAAATCGTTAAATTAAACAACTTTCACAAAAAAACCATACTTAAAATGACAACGAAAAAGATTAACAAAGTGTGCTGTCACAAAACGAATACGAAAAAAAAAACTTATTCGCATCGCGAGCGGCAGTAGTTGCAAGAGACAGTGACAGTTACAGGTACAGGTTTCATTTTGGTACGTAGTGGCTATCATTCACACCAGCTTTCTTCGTTTTCCCTGCCACTATTGATCTGAATGCATTTCATTCTCGTCCAAACAATACCCTACGCAGTCTTTCGTGCATACTCACAAACAAACATACACACATACATACATACGCGCCCTACCCTCCGGTCATACAAACACACACATGAATCTGCGTACATGTCCTCATACATATTTTCGCATTCGCATAAACCAGCTCTCGCTACATACGACGGTACGATACGAGCATACATTTTTGTCATCCTTTATTCTTTTCCACAAAGCGTCCCCATCCCCAATAATAATGCTTGTTTTTCTTGCTGTTGTTGTTTTTCCTCTTTTTCTCGCGCTGCTGGTGTTCCTCTCTCTCTGTCTCACTTTTTCTCTTCCCACGTCCCGCTTGCCCACAGTTGGCGCGTTCACACATCAAAGCAGCGCAAAATAGCGAGCCGCGAGATGGAGTCGCTTCGGTATCACGCAAAATGCTTCTCACTCATACTCGCTACTCACACATACATCGCACAACTACCAAAGCTCGTCACGTCCGTCGCAGAGGAGCCACTTGAGAAAAGAGAAAAGAATAAAAAAAAATGTGCTGCACGAAGCCCAATAGCATTCGACCAGAGCGAGAGCAACCGTCGAGTGTTTTGTGTTTGTGAATACCACCACCATACCATCCATCTCTCTTGCCTTTTGGCAGCTCAAGCTCGGGACGTGAGCATATTTTTTTATGTATGTAATTTGATTAATTGCCTCACGTTCGAAAATAATCACCTTTGCGGACACTGCCTGTTGTGCAAAACAATAGACACAACACCACTGCTCACTGCAAGTTCCTTCCGGTCGGAGGTCCGCCCTGCTGGAACTCGTTCAATTCAGACTCGGTGCCCTTTTATGCTGGCTTGTCCTCAAGTCTTTTCTTCTTCACAATTTGATTGATTGCGCTGGTAGAAGAATACCTTGTAACACTCACTATACACATACAGTGGAACAGGGCGCGAGTAGAGACGATCCGAAAAAAACCTCTGCGTCGTCGACTGGATCCGCGACGGGCAGCCTCCAATGGGTTTTTTTACGTTCAAGATTTCATCCTAATTACAACACCTGCAGCCGAAATAACATGCACCATTCGTACTCTGCACTTTCCGGCATCGATTTACGATTAGTTATTCCAGTTTTGGCTTATATTCACTATGCATTGAACGCAGCAAAATTTCCTTCAAATTTACTTTTGCCTTCAAAATGTCCGCCGCGATTTTTCCATTTCTCTCTTGCGTCTCTTTCTCGCCAGTCACATTCACACATTCAGTGCCTGAGAAGCAACTCGCTTGCAGCTGTACAGGTTGCGTATAATTTTCTTGCCACCGTTTGGTGGGTTTGTTTTTGCCTACATAAGACCCATCTGGCGGCGAATGAGCTTACTAGAATACACTTTTGCTGCATTGGCCAAAGTAACGGCACCAGGCCTGCAAAAAGTTTCCAACCCAGCGTACACATGAAGCAAGCCAAAAAATCAGTTCACTGCTTGTTTTTGACTGTAAGTCTACACTCAAAATCAGAAGTATACCTCAAAAGGGTACTTTCAATCCTCAAAAAGGATACTTTCTATCCTTTTCATAAGTTCACCCGGCGTCACCCTTTTAAAAGGGTATGTCAAAATCAGTACATTTTCGATACCCTTTTAAAGGGTGACGACGGGTGAACTTGAAAAAAGGATACTTTTACTTTGAGTGTACTGTGTCTGTTCAACCACTGCCACCTGACTCGTGCCGGTCGGCTGCTGGAGAATGAGAGACATGAAAAAATGAGCTACACTCACTCAATTCATGTCATATCGACGGTAACATTTCAAAAGGCATCATGTACATTTTGACACTTTCTGGGTTATTGCATATTCTGAAAGTACTCCTAATAAGCTACCTTTCCACCAAATATGAGCAAAAGTTACTTCAGTAAAGTCTGTTTAATCATGATTTTAAATAAAGTAACATAAACAAAATCTCTGCCATCAGCAGTCCCTGTTTATATAACCCTGTCAACCTGTCAAACAAAAGACTACATGAACCTCGTGACGAAAAAAAAAGCAACATGAACAAAGCGCCATGTACATTCGGCGAAGAAAAACGAATCATAACAAAGCGCCCCCCTCAGTGACAGCAGGGTGATATCGACGTTGGTGATTTCAAAAGGAGTTATGTTTGTTTTACTCAAATAAAATTACGGAAATGATGTTTTATTTAATTTGGATGATAAAGTATCAATAAAAGCAACGTTTTTCATCATTTGTTATTATTAGAACATTTTATTTTGCTTTTATATTAAAACGGGAATTGAAAATGGAAGCTCTACATTCAAATGCGTTTTTCTCAAAACGCATGGTTTGTACATGATGCTTTTTGAAATGTTGGCGTCGATATGACGGACTCGTAAAATCCACAATTTTGACTATTTTTAAAAAATTGAATGGTTCTAGATTGTGCAAAACACTCAAAATATTCGTTGTTTATGTTCAAAATGACATTTCCACGCATAAATACAAACTTTTTGTGTAAAAACTTGTTTCTTTATGTGTGTGCGTGCAACGTCGAATGAGCGTTGGTCGACTTCTGCCACACAGTGCAGCTGCTCAGTGAGCTCGGGCACTCACGACTGAGTCGGGTTTGTTTATGTCACGGTTTTGTGATTTGGTGAATGGAGATGAAAAATTCGTGTCAGCTTCACCGATTTTCGCGTCATGACCCCTGACATTTTCAGCACTAAAGGCACCATGATGTTAAGGAATCAAGACAAAACACGATATCAACGAGATGTCTAATCAGGTTTTACACCGTGCAGCTCGTGTGCACTGTTTACATGGTCTTCGTCGATTGTCGACGAATTTCCCCGAACACAATCGACGGCCGCACTCCTTTCTAACCTCCAAATCGAGTCGGCGTAAAACCTAATTAAAGTTGTGAATAATTCAATTATTGTGTCATTCATTTTTAGAGCAATGACTGCCAATGATGATTCTGGATCCCTAGATCCCAGAAAACTAAAGAAAAGATCTACAGAAAAATCCTCTTATTAGTTCACATTAACAAAATATCTCCATTAGTAATTTAGTGCTAGTGCATTGAAAAAGTAGGTACAGTATTAGATTATCCGAAGCTTAGATAATCAAAAGTTTCAATTATCAGTGGAGTCATATCTTGAGTCATATTGAAATATTGAATTGAACACCCAAAAATTCGGAACACTTTTATGATAATTTGTCAACAGCATGCCAAATGTAGCTTTTCGAGCGACCCTACTATTTTTAGGGACCGAGCCACGTAGCCCAGTGGTAACGCTTCCGCCTCGTAAGCGGTAGATCGGGGTTCAAATCCCGGCTCGGACCAACACAACTGGTGATCTTTTCCCTTCTGGAATCGATTGCTTAGTAAAGGGAAGGTAGTGTATCGTCACAAACTGGACCTTATCACGACACCTTAGGGAGGCGACCTATGGAATGTTAACATTAACCTTAACATGTTAACATTAAGTTGAGAATGAACTGCCACTGAATCCGCTTTGTAAATGCCGGCCCCGATACTCTTCAAGGGTGTTCCCCTCAGGAACAGGGAAAGATTTACTTTTTACTTTACTATTTTTAGGACCTTCATTTGGACATTCTCTTGCTGTTATTTCACTAGTAAAAGCAGTACTTTGTGAACAAAAAACTTCATTTCAATATTATTTTATCAGATCATCACTAAGCTTGAATTTCATTGATTTCAGTGTGTGTCATTAGGTTTTTTTATTATTTTGTTAAAAACATCTGGAGTTTTTTCAAAAGGTCCATTAAATCAAATTTTTAGATTTTACTTTTTGGGTGTTTTTTTTAACACCCCTGACTCAAGGTGGTTACAAAAACACCCAAAAAGCAAAAACTGGAAATTTGGTTTATTGAACCTTTTTAAAAAAAACTCCAGATATGAACTCTGAATTTGTGGATTTCAAGGGTCAATATTTTTCTTTAAAAAATTATATAAAACGTAAAAAATAACAATCGGTCAAAACATCAATCGAAAGATCCCGAGAAAAGCTTTCACATGAAGGTAAAGGCAAATAATTATGTTTAACTATCGTTTTTCCATGATTTTTTATTTTAAATTGGGCGATCCGTAAACCGTTCCGTATATGTGGGATGACTGTAACTCCCAAAAACTTCAGAGGATTCAGAACAAAATAGACAAATCAAGCGAAAGTCCAAGGCTGCTTTTTGTTGGTGAGAGATTTGACACCTCCCATACTAAATGTCTCAATTTTCATACATTTTGTTAATTTTCTTAAAAAAAACGTTTCTTAATCCACCATTAGGTTGTTGGTGCCTTCCTCACATTTACAAAGTAATAATGAAAAAAAGTTTATGAAAAAAATATATATCTGATACAGACTTTTCCAGAAAACATGCAGACTCTCATTTGAAGCAATGTGACAACCGGGCGTTTCGCATCTGGCGCGACTCTCGCACGTACACTGAGGAAAAAGAATGTAAGATTTTCATAAGACTGATTTGAGTATCCACTAGGCTCTCGCGATTTTCATAGACAATATTATGACCATCACTATAAATTCATAAGGTTATAACTAAACTTTACTTATGTATTTGGTCCACTGTTGATAGACTATGGACTTCATAAGAAATTCTTATGAAATTCATCTGTAATTTTTCAATGGTTTTCGCGTATGATGCTAGTGTGAAATTTTTTGACATTTCAAGATGGCGAAAGGACGGATCGAGCAGACAATTTTAAACGCTCGCTACTCCAAATCGCTTCGTAGTTCGGTAACTACTTCACAAAGCTGCCGCCGCCGCTATGAGTTTTACCGCGGGTTTTGGTTCGAAGTTGAATATTTTGTTTTGGTATTTTAGGTAATATCAATGGCCGTTGGTTCCGCCGGCGGCCCTCCCCAGCATCCTCCAGAAGGATCCGGAGAATAGCATCGGTGAGGACAGTTCCGAGCAGCGGTCGAAGGTTTAAGTTTGATTGACGCGGTCATGCCGAAGGTGGTGGCCATCCGGCAGAACATGCGGAATCACCAGCAAAAGACGATTAAACCGGAGGCTGCGGAAACCAACGGGACGACGAGCAGTGGAAGGAAATTAAGTTTTGGTTATATTACGATAATTTAAAAATATATACGTTTAAAATTAAAATAAATTTTTGTTTTCATTCAATTAATAAAAATAAGAAAAAATGGGTATAAAAAACAATGTTTATTAATATAATCTCCATGAGCATTGCCATATATTCTGTACACAATTCCATCTATGAATGTCATAAGATAACTCAATGGAAATCTTAATTGACGGCTTTGTCAAATTTCCCCTCCCAGCCATAAGAAAATCTTATGACATCCGAATAAAATCCTGATGTCGAAAGGTCATAAGACGTTCTTATGAATTTTGCCAGTACCTTTTTCTGAGTGTAAACAAAAAGACCCGGCCTTTTGAGGTTATGCAAAAAATCACCCTTTTATGTAGATACAAATATCTTTTTCTTGGCATAACTTTTTAAATACTTAACTAAACAGAATAAATTTTAATAGGGTCTTATGGGACCCAAAAACGAACCGAACAAGGCTGACCCGGCCAACATCGGTTCAGCCAGTTCTGAGAAAATCGTGTGGAAAAAAATCATGTCTACACACAACCCCACAGACATTTGCTCAGAATTTGATTCTGAGTCGATATGTATACGTGAAGGTATATCTAGAAGGTATATTTAAGAAGTTCAATTTTCGAGTGATTTTATAGCCTTGGCTCAGTGAGGCGAGGAAGGCAAAACCTAACATATGAAAACTATATATTTTAGGTGTACAAATTTCCTGCTGAATCGAATACCGTACTTATCTCGATTGCAAATATTTCGAACAGTTTTTATTTTAACAACATTCTAGACATAATTTGTACACCTAATCAATCAATACTTTTATCATAAAGAATCATTATATTGCTTTAAAAAAGAGTTTTCCTGAGTTCCCATATTCAAATACAAGGACCGTCATTTCTAACACAATTGGGCCGAGCTCCTGTGGTCTAATGGTTACAGGTTTCGCTTTACGAGCGGAAGATCGTGGTTTCAAGCCCACATGGCTTGGCACACCCTTTCCCCTGTACTCTTCACATGTATAAGGACCAACTGTTCTCTGTATAATTGCCCTACAGAGCTCCACGGCCCGATCGCAAAAAGTGCTTTGAAGGGACGAGTTTTCCAGAAACCAGAACTTAAGGGCTAGCTGGGTATAAGTAAACGTAAAATGTGCACTTCGGTTCTAGCGATACATTTGGACAGTACAGAGTGGAAAAAGGCAGAGCCAAAGAGGATTGAAAAAACATTCAAACCTCTTCGGCGGCGAAGTTACGGCAGTGGATCGCTCGACACAGTCGCTCAACAATAGCGTGTGTGCGTGTCCCATCAGCCTAATAACAGAAGAAGCCTTTGTGATTCTATAAAAAGAATTGCAAGTCCGCAATAGATCTAATTCCTGGTCGCAGTGGATAGTGGATAAAAAAAAAAAAAAAAAAAAAAAAAAAACACAATTGGGCACCTAGCGGCCATTTCAAAATGATTCTGAAACATTCTCCCTGGCTTAGCACCAGTGAACAGTTACTTCATCAAGCCGAGGTTGACACTTTGGATGAAATGTCCAATAATATAATTGATGCAATTAAAAAAACTTCAGCTGCATTGATTCGCTTTTTATGTAGTTTGTAAGTTAGTTTTAAGCTATTTCTTTTGTAAATAACGTCATGATTCGAAATCCGGACACTTAGTACCATATTATTTTTGTTATTGCTGGCAAAAAATCATGTAATAAGTTGGAAATGTAGAAATATTATCAGGATTTAGTATAAACAGTCAGTTTTAAGACAATGCATGCAAAATATGTATTTTCTAACAATTTTTCATCAGAATTTGAAAATTAAAATGACTTGTTGTGCTTCGAATCCCGAGGGCTTTTGTTAATTTGATTTGGTTAACCGCGGTGGATTTTCTTGAAATAATTCGAACTGTCAAAAATCCACCAAAGCATCCACCACATTGATCGCACAAAAAACTGTGGTAGAAAAGTATCCACCGGTAGATGCTTTGGTGGATTTTTGACAGTTCGAATTATTTCAAGAAAATCCACCGCGGTTAACCAAATCAAATTAACAAAAGCCCTCCGGACACTGTTAAAAGCTGATTCGAAATCCGGACACTTTTGCTTCGAATTCCGGACACTCGTTTTTGCTAATGAATTGCACAAATTTGGACTGAATTGTTAGTGAATGGCATTCTTTAGGTCTCAAATAAGCTGTTAACATCAAAACAATCGATAGGTTATATAAAAATGGCTAGAATTCAAGAAAATCAAAAACATAAATTTCTGCTTTGTCTTCCCGGTGCTTCGGACGGCTATGAAATATTTCCGTTGAAATGTTTCGCATTTTTGGTAAACTTATAATTTTATTTTATTTAATTGTTTTGGCATTAACTACAGCGTTCAAACAAATTTTAATTGAAAGTTGATGTTAGAATTCATCAAATAACACAGTTTTGACATTCATACTGCGAACTTAGGTATATCCAAATAATTGATAAAACAAGTTGAAGTGTCCGGGTTTCGAAGCGTCCGGGAATTCGAATCATGACGTTATAGGACCTCCTTCATTATTGAAACAAAAAAACTAACCTCCGGTAGAAGAATCATGTTTCGCACCTTGTTTTTTTTTGGCTATCTAGCGCAGGGGCCCATTCCCACAAATAAAATACGTACAAACCAAACAAATTCCTTAATCGAATCCCAATACACAAATCACCCCTTAAAACACTACGTCATTTGGAGTTGACGCAACATAGCGATGTTTTGCAAATGTCCACTCACGTTTCTCAGCGCTTTCCGGAAATCCTGTTGTTCACTTTAAACAAAATGCACTGAATTAACAACGAAACTGGAATCTTATTTATCACACTCGACCGCGAAAATCCGAAAATTTAAAGTATACGTATTTTAATCAAATAAACGTATCAATTAGCTTCCCGACCGATTCCACGTACTGTCACTTTCAGACAATCATGATGCACTTTGGTTTTGACAAGTCAAGCAAACAAATCAGTGATGCCAGACGCTTGCTTTTTCTTAAATGAGCAGTTCTCTACGAAATCGGTCTTTTTTCTTTTATTTTATTTTTTGTATTTTTTAATCCGGCTGAAACTTTTTTGGTGCCTTCGGTATGCCCAAAGAAGCCATTTTGCATCATTAGTTTGTCCATATAATTTTCCATACAAATTTGGCAGCTTTCCATACAAAAATGATATGTGAAAATTCAAAAATCTGTATCTTTTGAAGGATTTTTTTGATCGATTTGGTGTCTTCGGCAAAGTTGTAGGTATAGATATGGGCTACACGAAAAAAATGATACAAAGTAAAAAAAAATGTGATTTTTAATTTCACTTTTTGCCACTAAAATTTGATTTGCAAAAAAAAACACAATTTTTATTTTTTTTTTATTTTTTGATATGTTTTAGAGGACATTAAATGGCAAGTTTTCAGAAATTTTCAGAATGGGCAAAAAATCTTTGACCAAGTTATAATTTTTGAATCATTACAGATTTAAAAAAAAATCGAAATATCGGTCGCAAACATTTTTCAAATTTATTTTTCGATGTAAAAACGAATTTGCAATCAAAAAGCACATTTTTGATAAAGTGCACCGTTTTCAAGTTATAGCCATTTATAGGTAACTTTTTTGAAAATAGTCACAGTTTTTCATTTTTTTAAATTAGTGCACATGTTTGCCCACCCTTGAATTTTTTTTTTGAAATGCTGAGAAAATTATCTATATTTTGCTTTATTGAACGACCCTTAGTTGCTGAGATATTGCCATGCAAAGGTTAAAAAACAGGAAAATTGATGTTTTCTAACTCTCACCCAAACAATCCAGTATTTTCTAATGTCGATATCTCAGCAACAAATGGTCCGATTTACAATGTCAAAATATGAAACATTTTTTTAAAATTTTCCGATCTTTTCGAAAAAAATATTTTCAAAAATTTTAAATCAAGACTAACATTTTAAAAGGGCGTAATATTGAATGTTTGGCCCGTATTTTACCGTGTATCATTTTTTTCCAGTGTAGTCCATATCCATACCTACAACTTTGCCGAAGACACCAAATTGATCAAAAAATTCCTTCCAAAGATACAGAATTTGCCAAATTTGTATGGAAAATTAAATGAACGAACTAATGATGCAAAATGGCTTCTTTGGGCATAGAAAGAAAATATCTGGAGTTTATTTTTTAAAGGTCCAATAAACCAAATTTTCAATTTTTCTTTTTGAGTGTTTTTTAAACCGCCTTAAGTCAGGGTTATTAAAAAACACCCAAAAAGCAAAAACTGAAAATTTGGTTTACTGGACCTTTCTGTATCAACAATTAGTATGTACGATTTGATCCTTGTGCAAATTGCATGCAATTTCTAGATTGTGTAAAAGTGCGACGAAACGCCCTGCCCAAAATTCATGCTTCCCTTCGAGTTGAGCCGTTTAGGCCATTTTTGTAAATTTTTATAGTTCAGCGTTATTTGTTCGAAATTGCGTAAACTTAATCAGCATCATACGCATATCACAGATGTATACCGGTTTGAGTAATAATTAATTTTTGTATTTGAAGTTACATTTTATTTTACAAAGCAAATAATATTGCATTAATTTGTCTATGGCATCAGATAAAAGCTTTAAAAAATGCATCCATGAATAGATTCTAAATGATTTTTTAAATAGATTTTTGGTCTCAACTTATTTACTCGTTATTGTACCCGCAACGTTTATTTTGCTCCGGCAAACCCGTTGGGATTGGACTTTTGCCAGTTCCAAGTGTCCTCGCACATTTCCTTCAATCCGCGTTTTGCTTTCCAGCCCAACTCCTTCGCAGCTAGTGTAACGTCGGCGTAACTAGATGCCACATCTCCCAGACGTCTATAAGAAAGGAAATGTTATATTAAGTTGTATTTTCTAACTTTTTTTTATGTTTTTCACCTATCCACAATTTCGTATTTGATTGCCCTTCCGGAAGCTTTAGAAAATGCATCCACCACCTCTAGCACCGAGTAGCCTTGACCCGTTCCCAAATTGTAAACGACGAAACCCTTCAACTCACCACCGGCTAGTTTTTTGATTGCACTAACGTGCCCTTCGGCCAGATCCACAATGTGGATATAATCACGAACGCCGGTTCCGTCTGGGGTATCGTAGTTATTGCCAAAAACCTTCAACTTTTCCCGCCGACCAACCGCTACTTGCGAAATATACGGCATAAGGTTGTTTGGTTCACCGTTGGGATCTTCACCGATGCGTCCGGATTTATGGGCTCCGACTGGATTAAAATAGCGTAGAGAAATAACCGACCAACGTGGATCTGACTCGCACAAATCCTTCAAAATTTCCTCGGTAAAATACTTGCTTTTACCGTACGGGTTCGTACATGAGCCGGTAGGGTGCAACTCGTCCAAGGGTAATTTCTGAGGCTCTCCGTAAACGGTTGCGCTTGAACTGTATACGAAACTAAACACATTTGCCTGGAATGAGATTTATGAGAAATTGTGTTTTGGGGAGTCATGAGTTGAGGTGTACCTCAGCCATAACTTCCAGCAAAACGCTTGTTCCGGTGATGTTATTCTGGTAGTACTGGAGTGGAATCCGGCACGATTCTCCAACGGCCTTCAGGGCAGCAAAATGGGCTACGCAATCGATTTTGTGCTGAAACATATGACCTCTATTATAACTCAATAACTTACTCGATGACTTGTTTATATATGACAAGTACGATTAAATCCATCATACATGATAAGCCTATTTATGACTATCCGAATGGTTGTGAGTGTGTGCAGTAGGATCGCCATTTACCTTGTTAAAAATTTCGCGCAGGCCATCTTTATCACGAATATCTACGTCATAGAATGTTACGCTCTTCCCAGTAAGATCTTGAACCCGTTTTAACGACTCTGGTAATTTGGAGTTGGCCGCCCCAAAAGCGTTACACAGATTGTCAACGCATATCACACGATGGCCAACATTAAGTAGTTCAAGTATCGTATGAGATCCTACAAATCCAGCACCGCCGGTAACTAGTATATTGAGGGACATGATTGAGGTTGCTTGATGGGCTAAAAATAGATGAATACTTGAATAAAATATAGGTCATTTTGCCGCAATTCTAACAAAAAAAAACTTTACCAGCTTGATTCTAGGTTGACGAGCGTTTAGTGACTGAACGTAATCAGCAGATGGCACGTTCCAGCAGCAGCAGCAGCGCTTAACTCGACATTGCCCACACTTGTATTTTGCCTCGTTGGAGGAAATAATGCTTATCTTATCACAATTTTGTTACAACAACAAAAATATCGCCACTGTGGCGATAATGATCTGCTGTCCCTTCAGTTTGTGCTCGTCTCTGAAACAGACATAGCCGTATTATTGATAGGTAGTTGCAAAAGTGAAGAGTAATATTCTTTAATTTACCTGCCATATCTAAAACCATGGAATGAAACAGAAAAGTGTCTTATGTTGAAAATGAGAAATGTAAACAAATAACCGATGACGTTCGACGCCTTGTTTTCAGATGTTGCCGGCAGTCACGCTTCTGCGCAGTTGTTGGTTTATCACGCTGGAAAAGGCTATGAACACGTTTCCACTTACTTTTGTCGTTCTTGTTTCTTATTAAATATCTAGTTAAATTTTAAGAAATAGTCCAGCATATTTTTACATTAAATAATTAATGTCGAGACGTAGATGGTGTTAAACTATAAACTTTTCTTGTAGATTTCTACTCATGTTGATCGAATTAAACTTTTTAGATTTTGCTGCATTTTAAAAATATGCGCTTAAAAATTCAGATTTGACATTCCCGAATAACTTTGTCAGTTTTTCTTGCAAATTAACCTTTTTTTATTTGAAAACAAATTATATTTGTTACATGGTTTGATATTTTTGTTTCCTCAATAAAATAACCTTATATTATTTTTATTCATTATTATAGAATTTTCCAGCCGGAGGCTAGTTCAACTAAAATAACATTATGAAAATCCTTGAAAAAAAAAACAATCAATAAATTTAAATGGTTTATCTCTTGGTTTAATATTTATGTTTCTTTAATAAAATAAGATTAAACATACATTACCTCATACAAACAAACATTATAACATTACCTCCTTAACCTGATAAAAAGTTGTAAACTAACAGGCTCTCGTCACAAATAAACAATCAATTACAATCAAAATTATAAAAAAAAAACCCTTGAAAAAACCTTTGAAATTGGTTGTTACGACGGATAAAAAATGTCAATCTGATTAAGGATTTATTCAACAAAGATTCTCTTCAAAATTCCATTGAAAAACACTGTTTTATTTTAGCATGAGAGAGATTTACAAAGCGTTTTGCCTTCCTCACTGAAGTATTGCCTTCCTCACTGAGGTTAAAAATTGAACTTTTTATTTAAAGCTCGAAAACCCACCTTGATGTATACATATCGACTCAGAATCGAAAACTGAACAAATGTCTGTGTGTATGTGTGTGTGTATGTGACCAATAATGTCACTAAGTTTTCTCAGCTCTGGCTGAACCGATTTTGACCATCCAATCGCATTCGACTTGGTTTAGGGTCCTATACGGTGCTATTGAATTGTTTGAATTTTAGATAAGGAGTTCAAAAGTTATGTGGGTAATTCTCTACCAACTCACACGAAATCGGGAAAAGTTGCCCCGACCCCTCTTCGATTTGCGTGAAACTTTGTCCTAAGGGGTAACTTTTGTCCCTGATCACGAATCCGAGGTCCGTTTTTTGATATCTCGTGACGGAGGGCGGTACGACCCTTCCATTTTGAACATGCCAAAAAGAGGTGTTTTTCAATAATTTGCAGCCTGAAACGGTGATGAGATAGAAATTTGGTGTCAAAGGGACTTTTATGTAAAATTAGACGCTCGATTTGATGGCGTACTCAGAATTTCGAAAAACGTATTTTCATCGAAAAAACACTAAAAAGTTTTGAAAATTCTCCCATTTTCCGTTACTCGACTGTAAAATTTGGAACATGTCATTTTATGGGAAATTTAATGTACTTTTCGAATCTACATTGACCCGGAAGGGTCATTTAGAACAAATTTTTCATTTTAAAATTTCGTGTTTTTCTAACTTTGCAGGGTTTAGAGTGTAACAATGTTCTACAAAGTTGTAGAGCAAACAATTACAAAAAATTTTATATATAGACATAAGGGGTTGGCTTATAAACATCACGAGTTATCACGATTTTACGAAAAAAAGTTTTGAAAAAGTTACTTTTTGCGTTTCTCTTTGTTTCGTCGTCCGTGTCTGTCGCGGGTGACCATGAACGGCCAGGATCGATGACGACCAACTTTTTCAAAACTTTTTTTCGTAAAATCGCGATAACTCGTGATGTTTATGAGCAAACCCCTTATGTCTATATATCAAATTTTTTGTAATTGTCTGCTCCTCAACTTTGTAGAACATTTTTACACTCTAAAAAAATAATCCTGCAAAGTTAGAAAAAACACGAAATTTTAAAATGAAAAATTTTGTTCTAAATGAAAAAATGACCCTTCCGGGTCAATGTAGATTCGAAAAGTACATTAAATTTCCCATAAAATTACATGTTCCAAAATTTTTTACAGTCGAGTAACGGAAAATGGGAGAATTTTTAAAACTTTTAGTGTTTTTTCGATGAAAATACGTTTTTGGAATTCTAAGTACGCCATCAAATCGAGCGTCTAATTTTACATAAAAGTCCCTTTGACACCAAATTTCTATTTCATCACCGTTTCAGGCTGCAAATTATTGAAAAACACCTCTTTTTCACATGTTCAAAAATGGAAGGGTCGTACCGCCCTCCGTCACGAGATATCAAAAAACGGACCTCGGATTCGTGATCAGGGACAAAAGTTACCCCTTAGAACAAAGTTTCACGCAAATCGAAGAGGGGTCGGGGCAACTGCTGTGTGAGTTGGCGGAGAATTACCCATGTATACAAATGTGTTTTCGCATATTTTCGGAAGTTGAATAAATGGCAGTTAACCGAACCATGTTTTACATCGTTAGTTAGGTAATTGAAAGATCTTTCCAACGAGTCAAAAAATTTAAGATCTGGCAACCCTGTCTCGAGTTCTGACCACTTAAGTGATATTTATGTACTTTTTTGTAGCCGGATTTCACTTAAGGTGAAGCCGTTGATCATTTTCGAAGAAATTTGATCATCACTATACAATATTCTGTATTAAATTCAATTTAACGAATTTCAGCACCAAAATGAATCAGCATGTGCCGGTTGTTGCCATCTTGAAGCCACTGAAGGAATCATTGATTAATGACGATTTCCATAACTTTACAAGGAATGGGATAATCGTTACCAAAAGGAATCAGCATGTGTAGGGCACTATTCTAAACAACTTGTAGAAGGAATTTTATCAAAATATTGAAAGCGACGCTAAATTTATAACTTCGAACGAAAAATCATGGCAATGATGGAAGTCTTCACGTTAAATGTATGTAAGGGACCATCCATAAACCACGTGGACACTTTAGGGGGGGGGGGGGTATGGCGATTGTCCACGCTCCATATAAAAAAGATTTTTTTTGTATGGACAATTGTCCACGAAGGGGGGGGGGGGGTTCGAGATTTCCAAAAAAGTGTCCACGTGGTTTATGGATGGTCCCTAAACAATATCCGGATCCATCATCCGACCCACCGATGGTTAGGTAATCGAAAGACCTTTCCAACGAGTCCAAAACGTTGAAGATCTGGCAACCCTGTCTCAAGCTATGACCACTTATGATGCCACTTATGAGCCCTTGAGTAATAAGTGTGTTTTTTTGTATTCTGGAACTTAACGAAATTAGACGAAATTTGTGTCCAATCCCATCATATCACATGTTAGCCATTGTTGGAAAAGAGTGAGGAAGGCACCAACCACATAGGTGGATTAAGTTAGTTTTTTTATTTGTTCTGTTTTTTCCTTCAACATCCGAATGCATTTGAAACGGTATTCGTATACGATTCGAATTGAATCTTGTTTCTGAATTCGGATTGAGTTGAGTGGGAAAGTGAACAAGCAACTCTCTATTGTTGATGTATATGAAAATGTTGTTTGAATAACGAATATGCAATATGTAAAAGGCAGCAGGCTTGGCAGAATGGTTTTGTAAGCGGATGATCATGGGCTCGATTCCCATCTGCTCCAACATTCCATCGGATGGAGAGGTAAAACGTCGGTCCCGGCCTTAGTCGTTGTTAGGCCGTTAAGTTATTGCAGGTATGGGAGCCGTCTCCCTGCTATAAAGACAAACAACCCACCAAACCAAGCCTGCTCGCTCCGGTGGAATCGCTGACGGTGGTTGGACTGCGAGCCAATGGTCGTCAGTTGAACCCTGGGGTGGAAGGGTTCCTTGGAGTACAAAGAGAAAGAGTTTTGGGTGCTCTCCCTATTCAAGCATTTGGAATCCTAGGTTTTAGCAGAAACTTGCAATGAATCCTTTCAAAATAACGACTTTTTGAAATGGAACAGTTTTTTACCAATCTAAAAATATTAAATGAATATTTTCATTTTTCTAAAAAATCTAAAATTGCTGGCCATGGTACATAACAGGTTATAAATACAAGTTTGGATGGGGGAGCATGGTGGTTTGATTGAATCACTTGTTTCTGGAACATTTTTTACAACACTAACGTTTTCGGAAATTTAACAATTTGAGTATAAATCTCCGCTGGGTATTGTTAACAGTTTTAACCATTCCAAGTGAATCCTCTATTTCGCTGCCGAAATCATCTCGTTGAAATTTGTTTCAATCAAATGTTTTTTCTTCCTCGTCCTCACTTGCTGCTTTTATGGTCAGTAGTTCCGTTCCATGCGCCTTGATCTTGAATTTCTTTTACTGTCTCCGCACATTTTCCTGTGTCCGCCAGTCCTCCAGGGTACAATTTGGTATTTATTTCAATTACGAAGACTTCTTCAACCCTCGGGATCGGCCTTGGTCATTGCAAAGACCCAAGTGAATGAAGCGAAAAATGTGAGACGCAGAGTGATGATGATTTAGTCCTCAGACTAAAAGCAAAGAAAGAACACTCATAAAATTAGTATTATTTTGTTAATTTAAAAATCTACAGGTTAACAAAACTTACATTTTGTTTTAGTAATTGCTATTTTCCATCATTGATGATTATTATATTTTTTATCTGTGCCTATATGGAAAAAAAAATGGGATGTTATTCTACGCGATTTGGCCATTGAAGGCACCCTATGCTTTCAAGGACCCACAGTCGCGCAATAGAAAAAGGTGTAAATGGGTATTTTATGGTTCTTGAGCAGTCACTTTCATCCAGAGAATGCTGGAGGAGTGAACTGGGTTTTCCACGGTTTCCATCCCATGAGAATGTACGAATTTTATTACCTTATTTATTATTACTCGCCAACGTGCGCTCGTAATTCGGACTGTCGCGGTCTTGCAATGAAAGTTTGATTATTTTATATAGTCCGACTTAACGTTACGATCTCCATGAAAAACAATGTTTCGATAGATGTGAGAAACATCTGTGCAAACAGGTATGATTGTGAAGTACAATATCACGCTGACTCACTAATGTAGGCTATCCAAAAGGAGATATTTTTGGTTCAAGATGTTTTTTCACTACCCACAAAAAAAAGTTCATTGATTTTACTTAATTGATAAAGTGTATCAATTTTTTTAAATTCTCAAATTTGTCACGTACTTGCGAAAAAAGAGGTTGGATTACCAAACGCACAGAGTGCTGCAAATTGAAGAACGTTCAGTGCAAAGCTCTTTTGGATCCGTTTCTATCTTTCAATTTGCTTTAGTGCTCTCTTTTCCTTTTGAAAAAAATGATAAAAACACCACTTTCTTCAGTATTTACAGATTCAACTCCAGATGTTATCCTTTCGATTTTTGCGCTTGGAAGAATTAATGGGATGAAGAGAAAAAAAAGCTTCGATGATCGAATATTAAAAAATAGCTGCCCAGGAATTAGTTTTTTCGCTTGAATTTTTATATTTAAAAAGTTCAGAACATACAATATCCACATTAGGGTGGGTACGTTTTTCAAAAAGTTCTCCGATCAAGTTTTAGTATGGTTCCCCTTGTAGGGCATGCCCATAGGGACTTTCATGCCAAATATCAGCTCATTTGGTTGTAAACTGGCTGCGCGCATCTGGGTTAAAGTTTACATGGGAATTACTATGGGAAATTGAAACTTTTTGTTCAAACGCTCCTACAGGTCTAGGAAAATCACGCGCCAACTTCTGGTATGGTCAGGCCTATGGGGAATGGTCTGGAGAACACTTTTCCCGAAAAGAGCATATGGATTCGTTGTCCCTAGACCTGGCGCATCGACAAACAATCCGATGTCTCCGGAATCAACGGTTTTCCCTCAAAAAGCATCAAATTTTCCTTAGCATGCTATGAAAGCTTAATGAACACCGCGACGCCATACGTCAGGCAGCTACCACGTGGGTGAGAAACGGCTGGAATATTTAATTGCAAACCTTCTTTTTACTAGAAAATGATTATTTCGAGTAAGTCTGATATTATTTAGTCGAATTCAAAATCTTTGCATAGCAAATTTGTTTTTTTTTTGCAAATATTTCAACCACGTGGTAGCTGCCTGACGTATGGCATCGCGGTGTTCATTAAGCTTTCATAGCATGCTAAGGAAAATTTGATGCTTTTTGAGGGAAAACCGTTGATTCCGGAGACATCGGATTGTTTGTCGATGCGCCAGGTCTAGGGACAACGAATCCATATGCTCTCTTCGGGAAAAGTGTTCTCCAGACCATTCCCCATAGGCCTGACCATACCAGAAGTTGGCGCGTGATTTTCCTAGACCTGTAGGAGCGTTTGAACAAAAAGTTCCATTTTCCCATAGTAATTCCCATGTAAACTTTAACCCTGATGCGCGCAGCCAGTTTACAACCAAATGAGCTGATATTTGGCATGAAAGTCCCTATGGGCATGCCCTACAAGGGAAACCATACTAAAACTTGATCCGAGAACTTTTTGAAAAACGTACCCACCCTAATCCACATATTTAGATTTCCGTTTAATTTAATTCAAGTGCTGCACCTCTTATTTCATTTTTAAACAGTTTCTCATCAATTTCTCTCAATAACAGTAATTATGTTTGCCTTTTCATGAAGAAAATTTAGTTTAATACATAGAAAAGGGCAATCTAAAATATAAAGATGGGATACCGTAAACATCCTGAATATTGCCCCCAGACATAATTGCAACTTCTTGGAAAGTCCTCAATCCACTCTGCGTCTCAGTTTGATTTCCATTTTCTTGGATTAAACTTTTCTTGCGAAAAAGGTGCTTGTTATTCTCTCTTGGCGCGCCGAAAAACAACCTGCTGATAACAGCAGTGGCCTTTCGAGACTGATACAATCTCTAGGCTATGCCATACTTTATGGAAGCGTAAAACTTTGAAGCATAAATTTGATGCTATTTAGCCTTTGAATCGTTTTTTTTTTACAGTTTGAAAAACAGAAAACACATGTGTCTGAAGAATTAGTTTATTTATTTTGTTGTACATCTTTTTTTTACTGACATGATGTTAATGGCTAAGGTGAACTGAATGTAAATACGAAATGTACTTTTTTGTGAGAAAATCCCATATTTATACGACAACATGGCAGCTTACGTGTGTGTGAGAGAGAGAAAAAACCTGGCCTTCCCAGCCAACCGTCAAAAGGATTAAAATGTTCGACATCACACAATCAAGCCTGACGCCGACGCCGAAGGCAGCAATCCGTTAACCACCGTAAATTTCGTTTTGTACCTCCTCCGGTCAGCCCTTTCCCTACCGTGTAGGAACACCGATTTTATCGGCAAAGCTTTTGTCATTTGGCCTCGATTCCGGGCACGCGTGTAACACGTGAGGCTCTCATGAGGACGGGTCGTTTTTTGATCCGAACCTTGGTACCGAGCAAAAAGTGCATCTTTTTTTAAAAGCATACAAAACGGATTATGTAAGGTATTTTAAAAAGTATCACGAAAAAGTTCGTTTAGCTCCTGATTTATGGATTTTTGGCAATGGTAAATGACCTGTTTTTAAGTTGAAGGTTAACAGTATTTTCGTAATTCAAATTCATGTATGCATAGCAGCCAATCGCCGTGGCAAAACACTTAAATACATGCTCCTTAAAGCAAGCTTCCCTGCACCGTGCGGTACACGCGGTTCGCTTGCACCTCGGGTTTGCTTTGCGCCTGCTTTGTTCGGTTTACACCCGTACCCGACTCACACGCACCCAGGGTATTTTGGTTCATCGTACCAGCGCACCACGACACTCTCGGTTCGCCGCGTCGGTTTTGTGTCTGGCACTCACCCATGGCATGAACCCGGTATATGAGCCAAGGTGCTTCACTCGTTGCGAGCCGAGGTACGTGTCGTGGTACGCGCTGGCGGTACAAAACGGGTTCAATACCACGACACGTACCACGGCACGCTGGGTTCATGCCATGGGTGAGTGCCAGACACAAAACCGATGGGGCGAGCCGAGAGTGTCGTGGTGCGCTGGTACGATGTACCAAGATACCAATACACAAATGGGTTCAGGCACGTACCGAAGCTAGAAAACCAAACCCGCGGTGTGCGTTGGCACTGGCGCATGGGAAGCTTGCCTTAAAGTCAGCTCGTCACGAGTTTGGCATGTGCAATGGAACTTAGCTTCCATCCGGTGTGGTGGTACCAGTTGTAGTGAATGAGTGTGGCAGAGAAGAGAGAGAGTGAGAATAGAGAGAGTGTATGTAGTGTAATGAGAGAGCAGGCAAGCCGAGAGAGAAGTTGAGAATGTGTGCGTGAGCAAACGAGAAATAAACCAGTCGTGTGTTTTGCTTTGGCATGAAAAGACGTGTCTTATTATTTGGTTCGAAATATTCGGGATTCGCGGAATAAATCGGGGGAAAGTCACGACAATGGCGTAGCAAATGCTCCCGTTGCAAGTGTGAAGTGTAATTAGTGGAGATTGGGTATTTTTTTTTGTTTTTAACAAGTTGCATTGTTTTGATGATGGGCGAGATGTGTTTGCCGTGTGGCTAACAGCAGCCGCCATGATGGCGTCGGTGTTTGGTTGCAGTAGCAGCAGTGTTGAAGGTCTGACGCCTCTGACCTTGGTGGCAGCATAAAATTTGCAGCAGAAATGTTTGTATGGGATGACAGAGTGGCAGTTCTTGTTTTTCTTTTTGCTGTGTTTGGTGGTTTTAGAGGAAAATTTACAGTAGCAACTGAAAGAAAAAAATTAAATGGGGAAGGAAGGCGTCATTTGTTTGGAAGTATACGAGCCATCATTCAATGAGGGAGAGGGTGAGCAAAATAAACGTTAAGGAAAGCTTACTCGCAGTCAATCTCAACGAGGGGAAGAACATTCGACGTGTGTGCGAGCTTTTTTTTTCTCCTTTTGGTGATGGTAAAGATCAGCGACAGCATAAATTTCTGTCAGTCAGCTTGATTGAAACTCTCGCTCATACATACGTACATACACACACAGAGATACAGACAGTCAGGGGAAATGGTAGTTCATGTGTGCTCGATAGTGATCGAAAAAAAGAGACTGAGATGAGAGGAAATGCGTTTATTTTTTTTTTGTGATTTGATTCGAAACATTTAGTTAACTTACAGAAAACACAAAATACGGAAATCATTAACGGTGCACATCAACCAAAGCATCAAGATATGGACGGACTCAATAATAAAATACGGCATTTTTTCAGCTGATTTTTTAATTGAAACTGAATTAAACAAATCTTTTTTGACGTGCTTAATGATTTAAGTTACATTTAGGTTATTTAAGCGTAAGAAGTGAAAACCAAATCTAAGGTCGAACATGTGATAATTACAAAATAAAGAATCTGAATCGATTCTCTTTTCTCTCCTTAATCTCATTGTTGCTCCAGCTATCGATATTTTTTTCAGTCTTTTTAAACTGCATACTTCGGGGTTGGAGGGTTAACAACGCGTATAACCAACGCTGTAAATTTTACAACTTTTGTACCTAAAGTCCTTATTGCGTTTATTCTTTCGACAAACAAAAGCTTTCATGTGAATTATCGCAAGAGTATACTAGAACGCACAAATATAAAGAAAGCTTTCAGAATTTAATGACAAACAAATGATACGCTGCAATCTACCGCGGCTTAAAGGTATACCGGCTATAAAACTCGAACAGCATATTTTAAAGCCATTGTTAGTGGGACAAGAAACCGTGAAACCAGATTTCCGTGCAATCTCTTGTTCACGTCTTCAGTGCTCGAGGTGCTGGTTTGTTTGACTGCTAGAAGCAGAATCCTTCCGCCCATAACTCACACTGACTGAATATATCAGACAGTGGAAAACTGATGCTGGCCCACGGTTTCTTCTCGAGCGCACTCTTTAGTAAGAAGAAAATGTATGCAAATTACGCAAATTCGCATCTCATTCATGCGGGTTATCTCTAAGCAGACGAAAAATTCTTTTCCCCATGGTGGATCCCGGAATTAACCGCCACCACAAGAATTAAAGCGAAGTGGAAGAATCCGGCCAAGCGGTGGCGCGTGACTACAGATTTTATGCAAATTGCTTTCCTTTGCTTTGCGCGACGAAAGAAAAGTGATATTTAAGGAGAGACAACATCAGCAACAGACTAGTTCCGCATGCCGCCCGTCCGGTATGAACGGTTTTCATTTACATCAAATCAAAATTGCCCTTGGTTATGGTCAGAAAATAAGCCGTCGTTGGGACTGTTGGAGCGCTGCTTGGAAAATCCTTGACTCAACTACTTAGCCACGAAAGCATCATTTTGATGCTCTCCATTTATTCAGCGTTATCAAGTCATCTAAACTCAATTTACGTCCACCCTGAACTGGAAGGATAAAGTCAGTGACTAAGCTACAATCACGGTTACTAGGTCTCGTTGACGAGGAAAGTCATTTGAATTTTCCAAGAATAACTTGCTTCGCATTATTAGATTGTTTAACTCCGTAGGAGTTTGCAGAAGATTCCTTTCGGTATTGTATCATCTTGCCTTTTGTCGTTAAGCTTGTAACGGTTACTGAATCAAACATTTAAACGAATTGTTCACACAGCCACCAGACATCAAATACTTTTGGGTAAATTATCAAAACACCCACTCTTGTACTAAGCAGGGGTTCTTGCAAAGGTTTAATACTTGTTTTGAGTTAAATTTCGTTTATCTAAATCTGCTGATGACTTTTTTTTTATTTCAAACCAAATTAAATTAAAAAAAACATTAATTTCGAAACCACTGCTTTATTGTAGGAGCAACCATGAATGTTTTACAGCGGAGCAAATTTCAACGGCGAGTAACAGATGTAAATCAAAAACTTTTCAGTAAGGCGCTTTGCACGATTTTCGTCGTTTGGCGTGATACCCTTTTCACCCTTCCCGAGCATAAACAAAAGTATGAACCGAACGAACACGGAGACAGACCGCAAAACCAACTTTAGTCAGATTCACCACCCTCGTTAAACGTCAGGGATCGCATTCCTGGGGTAAGGTACATTGGTAACGGTTAATTTTCGTGCAAATTGGATGGATCTGTATAAAAAACGTTAAATTTGAGGAATTCCGGAGTTTTTATAAACCAAATTTAATCTTATTCATTTTTGGTGTTTTAATTCCACCTCTAGCAAAAGGTATTAAAAGACACGCAAACAGCATAAAAAAATGATGATATTTTTCTACTAAACGTTATCTACAGGTAAATTTGCTAAATGTACTTCCAATAAGAATTATTTCAACTTAATATTAGAGATTAATCAATTCTGTACTCAACTTCGTTTTTAATGTAAACTCCAGCACAATATTTGAAGCAAACAAGGGCTCTTCAGTGGCAGTGCGTGGCCGAATGGTTACGCTGTCCGCTTTGTAAGCGGATGATTTTGGGTTCGATTCCCATCTGCTGCAACCTTCCATCGGATGAGGAAGTAAAATGTCGGTCCCGGCCTTGGTTGTTAGGCCGTTAAGTCATTCCAGGTGTAGGAGTCGTCTCCATGCCATAAGTACAAACAACACACCAAACCAAGCCTACTCCGGTGGAATCGCTGACGGCGGTTGGACTCGCAATCCAAAGGTCGTTAGTTCAAACACTGGGGTGGAAGGTTCCTTGGAGTAGAAAGAGGTTTGGGTGCTCTCCCCATTCAAGCCTTCGGACTCCTAGGTTCGAGCAGAAACTTGCAATAGAGACCACAAAAGACCCGGGGGTCGTCAATGTGGATGGTTTGATTTGAAGGGCTCTTCTATTTCAGCTGTGTTCAAATATAATGCGGGTGAAATTTGAAGAAAATTGATTGATTTTATTTAACCGGAACAAATTCAATTATGAGAACCCTGCTGAGATCAATCTACCCTGCCAGGGTAGGCGGAATTGAGACTAACCTGTTGCTCAGGTATTCTTCCCTCTTCAAACCGACACTGAACCATTTGAAAACAATCAATTCCACTCGATTTGGACTCTCATTCCGGTTCTCATTGCCGTTTTTTTCTGCAGGCTGGGAAAATTTATAGTTGAATCGGAAAAGTTTTTTTCCTACACTTTTCTTCTTTCATTCGCGCTTTTCCGCTGAATGAACTGTCAATCTATTTTATATAAAAAAAATGCTCCGAAATTAAATGTCCCTAAAACGTTCCTTTTCATGTTTTAACAAAATTTGGCATGAACTTTGGAAGATAACGACAAGGCTGCAAAACAACCCAAAGTCAAATAAACAACGCTATTTACCATACTCTGGTGGGGTTTCGTTTCAGGAAGGTGGTTATGTTCTACATTACACTTCTGAGGGCTTACTTCTATCGCGAACAGAACAGAAATGGGTTTAATTTCCGTTTATTCACCTCATTCGGAATTTTGCAAACCACTTTGGAAGCAGCTGAGAAAAGTTATTGCTTCGTAGTTTGGCTTGCTAATTTTAACATTTTTCATTTTCACTATTTCCCCTCTAAATTCTATAAATTAAAACGTGACGTATTTTTTCGCACGCTTCCCACTTTCCCAAAACTCAAGCAAAGTTAAACCATCCAACGGGATTGCGGAACGATTTGTGCCACTGACTTGCTTTTCAATATCTGTTTTCCAGAGTCCCCAAACTGTCAAGGATCTGGTGGTCCCAAGTGTGATGTCGAGGCGCGTGTGTTCAAGCATAATCATCACCCGAAAGACAAAACAGAGGTAGCATTAGAGAGGCATCACGCAAGCTTTCTGCACCCCTTCCTCACAACCTTACGAGAATTTGTCATGTGTGAAATCTTTCCATTAAAGCTGATACCAGACAGTAATCCTGCCCCCACCGAGGCCAAGGCTTCCATCTCCTTTGGTCCCTTTCTCGACAGACAGTCGTCGGCTTAACGATGTACAGCACGGTGATGATTGGGAAGTAGACGGGTTCAGTTTGTAATTTAAACAAGAATTTTTATCAGCAATTACATAATCTGACTACAATTTTTACTCAATTCCGTGGGACATTCTCTTTTTTTGTATGGCGTAGCCATAAAAACCGCCTCAAAATAAAATCTGCCAACGCAGTTTATCCCAATCTCCCTCTCGCGTTCTTTCATTGCGGGTTTCAAAAGAAATCTTCGGCGAGTGTTTTTAAACGCGGGAAAGGGAAGTACACAGAAAAAAACAGTTGAATTTTTGAATGTTGAAAATTTGGTAGGTTGAATATTACCTCTTTTTTGAGTAATATTACGTAAAAAATGTGAACCTGATGAATATTCATTAAAAACTGATGAAAATTCATCATTTTCTGATGTAAAATTAATCATTTTTTGACACAAAATCTGTCACCACTTCCTGATAAATATTACCATTTTTTTCTGTGTAGTGATAGGAAGAGCATGCTCTTGGTGTCAAGCACGAGATAAAAGATGAGAACTCACAAGATTCGGTCACTCATCATGATAGTTTTTTCTATCACTCAATTTCAAAATTACTTCATATGTGCTAGATTTTTTCTTACAACTTGAACCAGCCTACTAGAATACGGTCCAACCGGTGAAGAAGTCATGCTGATGGTGATTTTGATATCTTTGATGCGATGAAATCGGGGATGTCACGCTTACGGTTGGGCTCGCTTTCGGGACGGTCATTGAGATTCCGTTTTGATTAATTAAACTCACTCTCCATTATGTTGCACGATTTTGAGTGATGGGATCAGCGGTATAACCTCAATATATTGACGCCAGCACTTGGGTGGTTTTGGCGACCTTCAGATTTGGGATATTTTCCAATTACAGGTGAACGCGGAATCCTTCCGAGAAGGAGAGGACCTCAGTGGAATCCATAGGGATCAGAGCTACTTTTCATGGAAGAACGTATCGATTTTTTAGAGTGATTCTCCAGAACTTGTTTACAAACAATCAATTCTAAGTTTACTTTGAAAACAAGAGCGAAAATAACATTTAAGCTGGAGAAAATAAGTGGAAAGAAATTGCGTTGAGAAATAATAAACATCCATTAGCACACACAAATAACCGAATTGACTTTTCATGTTTCCTTTTGATGTTGAGGATTTCTATCTTTTATTATTGGAGCAATTACGAGTATTTTGCCCTCTTTAAAGCGGCGTATTTAAAAATCATTGAAAGCATCGAAAAGCAACGAAGAATCTTGATGTTGAGGATACTTTAATTATTGAAAAAAAAATATAGTGTAAAAAAAGAAAACCCTAAACTATTCGACAAAGTTTAATGAAACCCTTAAGCGGATATGAAAAATTAAACTCTAGCTCGAAAAAACAGTGTAGAACAGACTTACCGAACCATGGCCTCGCTGTGTTGCATCCGGCATGTTTTCCGAAGGGGATTCCTAGCCCCCATCCGTACCGTCATGCACACATTCTTGGATCGTCCCAGAGTGCACCGAATGACACGCTGTTTTCTGTTCTTTGAGCATTTTTTTTTTGCGCATTGCTCCATCGATACCACATTTTCCTTTGTGGTCGCCTGTCTGTGGCAGTCCCTCCAACTTTTGGCTCCCCTTTGTTGCGTGGGATCCGGATTAAAGGGTTTAATATCTCGGTCCAATAAAAAAATTTAATGCCCCCGACGTCGTTGTTCGTAAGCGCAAATAAACTATGAGAAAGGATTAAGGACGTCGTCTCCGTCACCGCCGCCCGCCTAGCTGCTTCACCGAGAAAACGGACTTTTTTTAGGGATTCATCATCAACCACGTGCCTTTTGGCCATGCCCCTTGGTCCTGAAAACTCATCGTGTCATCGCCGCATCAGTCAGTGTAAAGCTTATTTTTCGGGAGCATTTTTTGCATTTTCATAAATATTAAATTTTCCGTTATTTTGGAATGTTGGCCCATCATCAGCGTCATCATCGTCTTTGTTGTTCAGGGGCTCACGCCTTCGAAAAGGATGCTGCTGCTGCTGGTGATTTTGTTGTTTTCAAAGCATTACGTATGAAACGGGTCGGACAAGTTCCTTCGGGCTTTGTTTTTCTTGTTGGGTTCAACAGAGATTTTTTTAACATATTCCGCGACCTGATTGAGTTATTAAATTTAATGCTTTGTATGTAAAGCTTACGGTTCTGAGCATTTAATCTAATTAGGTTATGTTCATTAATGATTTAATATTTAATCCGTGATCAGCATATTGACAGCTTCAAAAAAGTTCTCTCTACTGATATCATGTACTTTTTAGCTTGATAATAAGTAAATTGAAATTGGAAGAATAAATCATTTATTTTATTCAAGGGAATCAAATTCATGATTGCCTCGTGGGGGTTATGTGTGGGGCACACGCATGAGAGCGTGCCAGTCTATGTAGAGAGTGCCTATTGCACTCTCGCAGTGACAACAGGGAACTGCTCGATGACAGCGTGCGGCTGCCAGTCGGGCAGTCGCATCTCAGCAAGCGGACAAGCGAGAAGCACGTCGCGGTCCGTGATCACTCCCACGTGGTGGGTGATTTCCTGGAGGCAGTTTGCGGCTACACATTTTGGCGACCGTGGCAGATATTTTGCTTACTTTTTTATAGCAAATCCTGCAGTTTTCACTTTGAAATCATCCAGGAAATCACCCACACTGCGTTTCTGTACCGATATTTTTGTTTGTTTGGGTAAGTGCCGTACTTATTGCGGTTGGTGTTGTGCGTTAGTGATGAGAAAATAGTAGTCGTTGAGAAATGACACAGTGTTTGTAAAGAACACCTTCGGAGAAGATTTGCCGCATGGAAAAGTTTGTGGTATGTATGGGTGCGAGGTCAGGAGACCGAATTTCGGAAAGGAAGAGTGAAGTCTGATGGACCACTCAAGGTGTGTGTGTGTGAGTTTGAGACCGCACCACCAGAGCGAGTTTTTGTGAACAGCTCGGAAGAGAAAGAGTGAAGTCTGATGGACCACTCAAGGTGTGTGTGTGAGTTTGAGACCGCACCACCAGAGCGAGTTTTTGAGAACAGCTCGGAAGAGAAAGAGTGAAGTCTGATGGACCACTCAAGGTGTGTGTGTGAGTTTGAGACCGCACCACCAGAGCGAGTTTTTGGAACCGCTCGGAAGAGGAAGAGTGAAGTCTGTTGGACCACTCAAGGTGTGTGTGTGAGTTTGAGACCGCACCGCCAGAGCGAGGTTTTGAGGACCGCTCGGACGAGAAAGGGTGAAGTCTGATGGACCACTCAAGGTGTGTGTGTGAGCTTGAGACCGCGCCACCAAAGCGTGTTTTGAGACCGCTCGAATGAGAAAGAGTGTAGTTTGAGGGTCTACTCAAAGGTGTGGAAGAGTTTGAGACCGCACCACCACAGCGTGTTTCTGAGGACCGCTAGGCAGTCATAATTTCTAAAAAAAAAATCGATCGTCTTAAGTAAAGGGAAAAAGAAAAGTTAGCGCTTACTACTAAAAATAAACAAGAAGAGTGCGGTAGATCAGACCACTCTGTAGAGTTAAAAGAAAGGTGTATTTTAGAAGCCCACTCTTAAACGAAGAAGGAAGAGTGCATTCGTAGAGACCGATCGGAAAAGGGAATAAAAAAAGAGTCGCTGATCGGTGGATGAGGATTGTGAGTATGTTCAAACATGTGCTTCGAACTACTGAGTGGCTTAAATCGCTCAGAGTGCGCCAGGAACGTAACAAATGGCTTAGTTGTTTTCTTAGACTTGTGTTTTCATTAAGTTGTACATTTTGGTTATGTAGAGTCTGGTTTTCGCAGAAAATGAAGCATGCCAACTCAGTCACGTTCTAGCAAAATTCTAGCAGAGTTCTCACAAAGCTGGATGTTCTTACAGCATTCTAGCAAAACCAGCTCTGCTAAAATATTTCGGGTCTGGGAAATACCTTAATGTGGGTTTAAATAATTTAAGATTTGAGAAAGATCAATCGAAGGTTACCGTGACTAGTTTAGGTTTATCGTTTACAATAACTGGGTGCCGGGTGTTAGAGACAGGGGAGGTTGAGAAAATTAGACAGAGAGAAGGTTAGATAAGGACAGAGTTAGAGAATGAAAGAGTTTAGTAGATAGGTATAGAAAGATAGATAGGGATATATAAAGGGAATTATGTAGAGAGAAGGTTAGATAAGGAGAGAGCTAGCTTATGAAAGAGTTTGGTAGATAGATAAAGAGGGAAAGATAAATATAGATATTTAGAAGGATAGAGGGATAGATAGATTAACATAGAGAGGTGAACCGCTCGTCAAAGGGAAAGGAGAGAAGCCGGGCTATTTGAAGAAAAAAGAGAAGTGTGGAATTATGTGAACCACACGGTAAAGATAAAAAGAGAAGTCTGATGAACCATTGGGAAAGAAAAAGACAAAAGTGTGTTCAGGCATCCCACTCAAAAGAAAAGAGGGAACAGATTAGTTATGCGAAACAAGATCTTATGTTAGAGAGAATGTTTAAATCATTTAATCACTCAGGAAACGGAACAGGTAAATTATAAAAATTTTGCCCGATTTTAGAAGGAATCTTAAACGACGGCCATAAAGAGAATTAGAAAATGTTAGAATGATGACCTTTTGTGAAAAGTGAAAAGAAGAAAATGATGAAAGAATTAGTTTTTGCGAAATTTGAAGTCTTCGGAAAACTTAGCGAAGGAAATTTATTTTAACAAGCGTTGATCAAAAATGTATTTAGGCGGACGAGTGATAAGAGAAAATGCGAAGCGTGATGGTAGAAATATTGTCAGCCTGTATGGATCAATTAAACCGCGCACTGGACTAATAATCCAGTGTTAGTCAGATTCCGCGGCGAACACAAAAAACTCCTAAGTGTTAAATTGGTATTCGCCATTCCGGAACACAACAAAGGAACCTTTTTATCCGAAACATTTTTATAGATACTTGCCCATGTTAGTTTTAGATGTAATATGTACAATTCAACATTACATCAAATTATTTTATTTTAGAGAGGAAGGGAGATGTGTGGGGCACACGCATGAGAGCGTGCCAGTCTATGTAGAGAGTGCCTATTGCACTCTCGCAGTGACAACAGGGAACTGCTCGATGACAGCGTGCGGCTGCCAGTCGGGCAGTCGCATCTCAGCAAGCGGACAAGCGAGAAGCACGTCGCGGTCCGTGATCACTCCCACGTGGTGGGTGATTTCCTGGAGGCAGTTTGCGGCTACACAGGTTAAAATGCATTTTCTTCCGTCGAGAATTTTCCCCACGACATTGAACCATCATATAAGGAGCCAAAAGCAGTTGCAAGCTAGACAAAGAGTGTGCAAAAATCCCTCTTTGCCGACAAGAAAAATCAGTTTAAAAAAAACCGGCTGCTTCAAGACATCTGATGTTAGGCCCCATTCTGGGTTCAGTTACTCGCACTCACAACAATTTCTCTTGTTCTCCATATTTTATTATGTATATGAATGACAGAGTCAGTCATCTAGGAGGAGCAAGACTCGATGGTATTTCATTGCTTTTAGTGCGCTTATGAAGTAGGAGTTGTGCTAAATGGGTCTATCCCCCGGGTTTGCTATTCGAAATATGCATTTCAATGGAAAATTAATTCAAACCTTTATCGTGCTCTGGATTTCAACGGCGGAAAATGATACCAGGAGGTGCTGTGAGTTTGCTATTTTGCATGAACTATTTTCAGTTTGTAGAAATCTGAGAATCTTTAAAACATATTTAAAATCTAAGCAATTACATTATGGTAACAGATTCAATCAAAATCTGTACAGGGGAAAAATAAGTTTTAAAAAGATTAAACAAAACAAAACTCAATCTAAATTCATGGTAACGGAATTTCCCAAAGTTGGCATGCGTTCTTCTTGCCATTGTTATTTCCGTACTGTGTGAGTTGAACAATATTACTTCAACTGATTTCTTATCACATGGTTCAAGACTTTTTGGCAAAGGGATGTTCATATTTTTTCAAATGCTTGTTGCACAGTTTTACATTTCGTGTTTTTCTAGTTCTGATTTTAAGTTTCAATTTCATAATGGAACATTTGTTTCAAAACAAACAGGGTATTTATATTCATATAAATGTTTGGCATGCCAACGTTTCTATGTCACAAAGTTCACAAAGGTTAACTGTGGCATAAACTTGGGCTAAAGCTACTGTTTGGTTTTCATGTAAAGCGAAGATCAAACATTCAGTTTGACATTGGTGCCAGCACAAGTTGAAGATTGCACACCTTCACGTCTCTTGCTCAAGTTTCTGGTCTGCAATCGCTACTGTATCCTTTGCTCTTTACGAATGCATTGTGCCCAGAAGCGTTTGTAGTTTGGTTTGTAGTAAAAACGCTGCACTACTGTCGTTCCAATTGTAGCGCAATGGAACGGAAGAATGGCCAAACTAAACTGTATATATCGACCATGGATGTATTTATGTTGTGCTATTTCAAGTACCTTTATACATTTTTTTTAGTTCAATATTGTTAAACGTAAAATGTGAACCATAGAGAAATTTAAACATTTTAAACACACATCTTTTAAGCTTGGCAAGCACTCATCACTTGAACCAAAAAAGTGTCACATGTGTTACAACCGAGTGACGAGATTTCGAAAAGCCATTTTACTTATATTGTTAAAGTTGAGACATTTCGCTCCATTGAGAAACGAAGCTTTGGTTAGTATCATGGAAGAGAAAAAGACACACGCAAGCTCTCAGAATAGCCCCATATTGTGGGGAACGAAACAATTTGCTGCAAAATAGACATTGTTAATGTTCTTTTGTTCGACGAAACTCATTCTTGTCCGACGTAAATTGTGCAATTTGAGGAAATAAACTACCCATGCAGTATGGCGTATATGTTAGGTTTGGTTTAAAAGTTTATCAAGTGATTTTCTGTTAAAGTGAATATATGGGTCTCGATATGCTTTAATATTGAAATTATCAAAAAACTAGCTTTTATACAAAACAAACAAAAACTAATCGACGATACCGTACCCATTTAATTGTGCTGGGAATTGAAACGATGGAATGAGTAGCAGCCATTAGGCCATTATATCCAAATATTTACAATTCCGCAACAGCCGCCGGATAGGTTGTCGTTTCAGCGCTGCCAAACATCCCTGCCCTTGACTTGTGTAAACTTTGCGAGGATTAGCTGTCATAAAATACGCAATGCAAACAATGTGATGATGCCATAATCAAACTCATTATTGCCTGGCACAGTTTCACCCACGCTTCGGAGGTATAATAATAATATTCCTGTTATAAAAAGTTCACTCACTTGAAGCCATCGGCTAATGCTTTTCCGACATTCAATTCGTCCCGGCAAAAAGGGGTGGATTAAACTCGGATCAGTTATTAGCCACATTATGTCGGTTTGAGAAGTGGAAACAAACGCCGCCTCGTCGTTGGCCTCATTTGCCTAATTCAATTGGGTTCCAACATTTTAAAGCTCATCTCCCTAATTGAAAACGGAAACACGAAGCGCTTTGCCATTAATGGGATTTATCCCAAAAAGTCATTAAAACAATACCATCGTTCTCGGTTGGACTTCACAGGAGGGTTTCCCCGAAAGAGTCCACCGTGGAGGGTAACAGAGGACCACAAATAAAAGCACCAAGCTTTAACGAAAAGGCAATTTCAGTTCCTCCTTAAGGGAGCTGACTAAAAGATAACATTGTGTTTTTAAAGTAAATGATAATCAGAGCAGCTTAACATGTTTTCTACTATCGCGCAATTTTCTATAAATGTTATATTCTTTAAAAATGGGTTTTTCTTTGATATTCCCAAAGACTATTTTTTGTTAAAATCATAACTCCATTAAACTGACCTCAATTCTCCGCGTTGCAACTGTTAGTCATATGTTGAGTTTAACTCAATTATTTTATTTTAACAGACGAAACATTTTACATTTGTAAAAAAAAGGTCGTCGCTTCAATTTGAGAACAAGTTTCAGCAATTTGTTTAAATTTTACCTTATGGGGTTACATACATGTAAAAAATCACGAAATTTCATATTACAGAAATTTCACTACATCCACTAAAAAGATCATTTATTATCACTCCTGAAAGTTTCATGAAGATATTTCGTGACTAAACTGAGTAAGAAACGATTTAAATTCACAGCGAAGCGAACTGTCAAACATTGTGAACGTTTTTCTCTAAACACCGAGTTGATTTACGGGTGCCACAATATCTTGAAATGGGATGGACCATAATGGCTGAAATTTGGGGTGAAGACTCTCAAGACATATCCCGTGTCAACATTGATTCTTGTCGAAGCCCGATTTTGAAATCTTGCTTTAAAAAAATACAAAAATCAAAAAGTGATGAATTTGTATATCAAAATCATAAAAATATTTTTAACTTTTTAAAAATTTAGTTTAAAAAAATCGGCCTACGTCACGGGATCGGTTTAACGAGTCTTCACCAAAATTTTGAGCCGATTTGGTCAAAACAGTGTTGAGATATCGTGGCACTCATTTTTTGAAACGGCTAACTTCAAATAGCTGTATCTCTTCAAATTGGTTTTGTTAATAGATGAAAATGTATATTTTAGTGCCCTGAAAACAGATTTACATAAAGTTCAAGTGTGTGCTCTGACATTTTTGCCGATTTACATGTATGTAACCCCTTAATATGGAAATGCTGTATTTAAAAAAAAAATTCATGAAAAAAAGTACGGTTTCCAGTATAATCGATATTTATTTTAATTCGGTGCGCATATTTAAGACTTATATTTATGACCATTTATGCGCTATTAAATTGTCCTACCGAACCGACGAGAATTATTGCTGCGGTCATTCATAAAAACCAACGAAGAGTGCGGATAGTTATTGTAGTTTTATGGGCTCGATAAGTTATACGTAAATGTAAGGTTGTTTTTTGCTCAATATATTTTAACAATAATTTTAAACTTACTCAAAAGGGTTCTCTATGGTACCCTAATTTGGCTAAATCCGTAGTAACAGTTCAATAGGGCGAATCTGCGTTTGTAAACAAGCAGTCTATCCCCCTCTTACTTTACGTGAACTGTCACTTGAGCAAAACGGATAGACTGCTTGTTTACAAACGAAAATTCGCTCTATTGAACTGTGCTGCATTGCCATAACCTCTTTCGGTGGCAATACCCACCTCAGAGACGTCACACATCTGTTGCAACCCATTCATCCTTCCCCGTGCTCTGTTATCATTTTGTTGCGAGACAGCAGATCTCAAAGGTGGTTCACGTTTTTTAGTTAATTTCAGTATCTATCAAAAAGCTTATAAATTGCTTGAAATTTGCTGTTAATGACACACAGCAAAATTGTTGGTTATTTAAAAATCATGTTTTTTAAGCCCAAAGACCGAACCACCCTACCCAATTGAGCGGTTGTGCGTTGATACGTCCCGCTCAACAGGAGTCAGCTGTGCGGCCTGCTCCTTCATCAGCACGTGCCAGTCAAGAGTTATTGAATCGATAAACCAAAAATTTATGCCGTTCCAATACACACGCTGCTATCTCCATTGCAGCCCCTTTTTGGAGCAACCAAGTGCGTTGTGACTCTGCGATGGCAGAAGCTGTCTTTTACACTGTTTTTTTTTGTGTCCAGGAAGGAAATACTTTAGGAGGATGATGAAGACGAACAACTTTCCTTTATTCCTTCATCGATTATTAACAATTCTTGAAAGGATGAGCCTAGCCATGCAGCGCCGGAATATGATTGAATGAGAAAGTTTCCTCACGACGTGCCTTTGTTACTGGAATCGCATATATTTCGTTGTCTCCGCTTCTTCACGGATATCGTCGAGGCCTTACATTCTGAAAACCTAATTAAATAAAAGTGGGGAACTTACTGATGCAATTTATTATTCTATTAATATAAAGACATACAAAAAGCACATAAAGCCATTCCATTTAAATGTTTTTTTTTTTGTTCAAAGATTTCACAGCCGCGACGAAATGTGTGCGCACGGATCGTGTCCTATCAGTTCCTCGCCAATCAACGAAATTGAAACTCGAGTAGTAGAATGAAAGCGAGACTTACGATGGCGCAGCAGCATCCTTGTCCTTATGAATGCAAAGCAATGTGTGCAGATTCGTGGTTTGGTGGAGCAGCAATTCCACAAAGCCACAATGAAGAAACCCTGCGAGCAGTGGGACCGATTCTGTTTGAAAAACTTTGTCTAGCTTGTGTCGAAGGGAAAGCCAAGCTTTCGGAAGAAGGTGCAGCAGCTACGTTCCGAGGAAAGTAGTTTGGGTGCAATTTTCCATTCGCGAGGAAAATTTCCTAGCACAGAGACACTTTGTATGATACGTATAGCCGTGGAAGCTATCCTCTTCGCTAGCCGGAAATTGGAGAAGATACAGAGCGCATAGTGTGAAATGAAAATCTAATTTAGCTCGTCAGTCGCAAAGTGTTATGCTGGATTTCACCGTTTTAGGAGCTAATTAAATTCTAGATTCATTACACTTATAATGAAATTTTATAAATTGGTTGATTTGTCACTTTCGTTAGCGTGGAGTGTGATACAATCACTAATGTAAAGTTTAAAAAAAAGAGCACCACTGCACGGTTTCGATCCCTAGCAATTACGAAAGATTAGTCAATGTCTTCCACAGAAGCGCAACTTTTCTACTCTACTTTTGTTGTTTACTATAGGACTAGAATACATGTGGTGTCTGGTTGGCTACTAGGATGTAACAAAACCACACTTTTTTGCGGGCATTTCAGGGGATGATCCCCCTAGGTGTACTGAGTCAGAATTCCAAATATGAGCACGATTGGTTGCGACAGGACCTGGCGCTCCGGCTTTTAAGTTTAAATGGGATTTAACCCGTAAAATCGGTGCGTTTTGGTTTTTGCCCTTTTTGAGTCCTTCAACGATTTTTGGATTTTTCAAAAACCTCATGAGCTTATAGTTTGAGTTTCAGGGCACAACTTTGCCGAAGACTGTGAAGAGATTTGATAATTAGTACTGCTTGTACAATGATTTCAAAATAAAAAAAACTTTTTGCCATTTATTTGTTTGATCAGTATTGGCAACACTTTCTTTGAACGCGCGCATCCAGAGCCAGGCGTCGTAACTATAGCAGCGAGAAAACATCCAGCGTACAACGGTCAAAGTTTGACACATGGAAAGAAAATGCTTTATTTGGATGTTGTGCTTATGTTTTCGATGGTGCCGGAGGATTTGATCGCCGGTGCTGTTCTTTTAATCTGTCGTAGATTCCGGTATTCTATTTGGCAGTGACTCGCAGGATTTAGTTCTAAGCCCACCTGGTCCTGTCTTTAACCCGTGAGGATCTTTTTCGTCGCGACCAATTGTGTTGCTGGGGGACATGTTAGCGAACCTATGCTCGAACATAGTGCAATTGGTGTTTAATGTATTCGTAAAATATCTAGCCAGAGAAGTCTGCTGTATGAAAATAGTGTTTAGTAATGTTGTCAATAAAATACATTAATTTGTTTATGACCGATTTTATTGCCAAATTGCCATATCTCTTTGATTGATTACAAAGCGAGTGAAAACTTTCACTAAAATGCGTGTCTCTCGAAATATCTTCCGGAATACGGAATGTTTAAAATGCACAAAACATCCGTGCGCAATAAAGCGCTCTCAAGACAGCCGCGTTAGTTGGCACTCGAGCAAGGTTTAGAATCGGTTCTGCCTGGGCATCCAACTGAACCCTGAGAGTCAACCGGAGAGATTCTTGCAGTTCCATAAGAACTTTCGATCTCGACAATCACAACAACAAAAACAACAACAAGACGCTGGACAAATACATGCCGACGCATCGCGACGCACCGTAGCATGCGTTGCATAGTTTGCCGAAAGCGCGCATCAAAAGCGAGTGTTGCCAGAACATGTTTTACGTTATCAGAAAAACAAGGGAAAAGATTTTGTAAATTCTGTACCATTTTTCTGAGCGGTCAAATCTCTTCGCAGTATTCGGCAAAGTTGTACCCTGGAACACAAACTATAAGCTCATGAGGTTTTTGAAAAATCCAAAAATCGTTGAAGGACTCAAAAAGGGCAAAAACCAAAACGCACCGATTTTACGGGTTAAGGCCCATTTAAACTTTGAAGCCGGAGCGCCAGGTCCTGTCGCAACCAATCGAGCTCATATTTGGGATTCTGACTCAGTACACCTAGGGGATCAGCCCCTGAAATGCCCGCAAAAAAGTGTGGTTTTGTTACATCCTATTGGCTACATTGGATGCACCCGGTTAATGCACTTTTCCTTAACAGCACAGTGTGCCAGAAAACTTTTTCCATCGTCTTTGGCCAAGTTCGAGGGCACATCCATCGCATAACACTTTTACTTGTTTGTTTGCGTTCGCATCTGAAAGCTTGCTGCTCTGAAAAAAAATGTGAGGCGCACTCGACAACGAAAGTTTCACGATAATAAAACATTGTTATGCACTCCCGTTGCTTTTTCTAAACATAGAAAACCCTGGATTAAATAGATTTCTCTGCTGTAATAAAGAGTACTTTTTCATATGAAACCAAGAGCATCCTTGAAGAAACGAACCTAATCAAACACGAGCGCATAGGTGGGATTAATTCTTTCATTATCGTTCGAGTTCGCTCGTCCCAGTGAACCGAAACTGGCCCGGAATTTCCGCCAGGATGCACCCGTGAAGCAAGTGTAGATACAGGCAACAGTGAGTACGTAAATAGCCCGTCAGCTGCAGCTGGGAAAAAGTCTTACTTACTGATCGACGATGCAAACCTGGACCAGGTCGGACTTCGGAGCAGAACGATGAGTTTAGTCATGTGAATAAGCCGGGCTATATCGCATCCCATGGAAGATGATGCATTAATTACTGCCGAACGAGGTGAGGGTGTATCTGGAAATAAATTGCGCAAAGTGTTGGGTACATCATAATGCTTCAAAATCAAAAATGTGACATTTAAGTTTAATGCTATTATCAATTTAATTTTTCTAGCCTTGTACCCATACAGCACTGTTTGTGTTTTTCCCTAATTAAACGCGAAAATAAGCATTGCAGACGACAGTCAAGAGAGCTCCCGGCTAGAGTGCACTGAGAAAATGAACCATCCGAAGAGACTAACTTGTTGACCTATTTTGCATCAGTCAGCATCCCGAGTGCCTGTACATTCCAGAAGGCAGGGTGGACTGTGTGGTGGCAGATTCGATGCAGACGCGGGAAAACAGACGAAAAGAGCAGCTGTCGGGCCCGGAGATACTTAATTGCCAGAGTGCTAAAGATGGTGCAGTTGTGTCTTCATAAAATGAAGACATTAGCAAACTTGGTCTGCTGCAGTTAGTCCTTGTACCTTTTCTCGCATTCCATGACCCGGCTGCCACTGGCGAGACGAAAAACGGGCACATGTTGCACTCTTCTGCGTCGAGTACTTAGTGGAATAGAGCAAAGTGTCTCCAGGGGAGGGAGGGGATACACTTTATCTCTGAATATTTATCGTGTCAACCCACTGAAGGAAGGGTGGCAAAATGCCATTAAGATAAAGTAGTTATGCACTGCAGTTTCCCTCTCTGTACATCACCCCCGCTTGGCATAAGTTTCTTAAGACTTTTCAGCTGTCGCAGCTAGGTGTGTAATATATCACCTCAAGCGAGTGGTGAAGTTGACACATTATATTCGGGCTTCCGCTTTTCGCGGCTTAATAAACACGAAGCACTACACAAGCAAGTGTGTCAATTAGTTTCAGCTGCTAAGCAAGTGAAAAGTTTTCCACGTAAAAACAATTTGGCTCCACTTCTCCTTAAATAGTCTGGCCGGATGCAGTGAACCAAGAGGTACCCAGGTTTTTGTTCGTCATTTGATAGCATAGCGATGCTTCCCCACATTGCTCAGGAAGAAACTTTATCCTGTTGCAAGCTCTTCAGGGCAAGGCAAATTACATTTTTTCTTAACACCGACAGCAAGTTGTACTGTATTTTTCTCTAGGGGCATTTTTAATGGAAGGGAAGTTATTCTTTTGAATGCAATTTTGCTTAAACGTCTTCTCGTACTGCCCGGGGTTTTTCATTAGATTTTTGGAAGTTTCAAACTGTTTAGTTGTTATTAATTCACGCCGTTTCTATCGCAGCAATATGATATCTTTTATTGTATTTTTTAAGCAGTGTTGTAATATAATAAAACTGATAAAAAATATCATCTTCAAGAGAAACTCTAGAGTTTTTTTTTAAAGGTCCTATAAGCAATTGTGTTTCATATGTTCAAAGGACCTTTAAAAAAAACTTTAGAACTAAACCATATAGGGATAAAAGGAATTTTGAAATTGTTTACCCCTCCAAGTACATGCACATTCCTCTTAGGTTGCAGTTAAAAGTTGCTTATCTTTGTCAACACCCAACAAGCTACACCAACCAAAGCGTCATTGTCATTGGCAGTATTTATCAGAACAAGATAAACCCCAGCCCTTGTACTCGTTTATGTCACTCGACCTGTTTTTTTTCTTCCAGGAAAGAAAACAGGGACAGCGTTAGGATTAATTTCCACCTGCTTGAAGCAGGTCTTCGAGCGTCAATCAAACACCCAGCAGGACAGAAGTGCCAGACAACCCCCCAGTGGCCTTTTGCTGGAAGTTTAATTACAAAGGATTAGCACTTCTTTGGGGCTCGATCAATCATCTCAAGGGTCCTGTGAAGAGGATGCTCTCCGGAGATGCCTATCGAACGAAATCTCTTTTAATTAATGATTGCATGTTAATTTTATTAAAAGTTGGAACTGTGCCGTTGCAAATCGCAGGAACAAAATTTATTTAAATAAACGACGTATGGTTTTCCACAAGTTTTTTTATTGTAAAACTTACAGCTCAGAAAGAAAACTTTTTACATAAAGCTCGCCGATTCCTTTACATCTGACGACTCAGAATTAGAAACTTAACACATTGATGCATCTGTGTTCTCGTATGCTAACTAGATAGGAAAACTTGGAAGCTAAGAACAAGAGAGCACAGAGGCATCGAAATGTCTGCGTTTGTGCGTGGTCTTGTAAGTGACCAAAACTGTCCCCCAGTCTTCATAGCACTGACTGAACCGGTTAAACCTGTTGCCTTTGGTCCGATTTATTCGGTCCCATAGTACCTATGCTGTTAGAGTCGCAAATAAAAATATTGTCGGGAAGTAGCACACCGTTGGAATAATGATTGAAAGAGCTTTTCAAAGAATCAAACACAAATATCACAAAGATTTGTGTACTTTTCTGAATCCGACTCTCATAAACTTGATGAAAATAATGTCCGATTAAAAAAAATTCAGAACCTTTTTAAATGTTTTTGGCAAGAAAAGTGCTTTTGAAATCATTAATTAAATTTACAGCTGCTGTAAAAAATCCTAATTGAATCCTTTTTACCTTTTTAATTCTGCTGAGCCTTTGTTTACGGTACTTCCGAAGGATTGTTTTGATAATAAACTAAATTTCCCTTCCATAACGTCTTGATAAAGGCCGTCAGAACCTTTGCTGTCAGCAAAGCTATTTATTATCACCCTCGTTATTTCAACTGCAAAAAGTACACCAAACTCCATTGCTTTTTATTCGTTCTCACACCTTGGAAATTAACGCTAAAAACTTTTTCAAAATCGTTGTAAAAACATCCACGAACCCGTTCGTTAGCAAAAAGCATCCCATCAGCAAAGAAAATTAATCTAATTAGTTCAAAGTAGACTTAATGAGAAAGTTTATCGGTTGGGTGTTGCTTCTCCGAGCAACGACCAGTCAAACAGTGGGAAAATAAACCATAAGGAAACAGCCAACAGGAAAACCACTTCCCCGTCCCGAAAGGTGTCGGAAGTTGGACTTTTGCCGTTGAACCGTTTACTGCTTTGATGGTGGGTAGTGGGAGGGGATGACTCTGTGTGGGTGGGATGAATGTAAGCAACAAACATCTTGGCGGCGGTGGCGCCGTTTTTGTGGCCTTTTTTCACTTTTGCTCGTCAAATGTCACATTTATGTGTAGTCCTGGGCTGGGCTGACGACTGTTTCCGCCGATGCCCTCGCGTGCTCAACAGGCCAAAGTGGTAACCTATGCTTGGAGGGACAGCTTTGGCACCGGAAGATTGAATGGGACTAGGACTAGGAGGATCATAAAGGATGAGCAAGAATCAAAGATGAACCTGGTGACGATGATGGGAGGTGATGAAAATATAGTTAATAGAAGAAAGGCAGACGATGTACTCGGAATTTTTATGTTTGGCTCAGCTTTGTAGGCTGCTTTATGTGGTTTGACATTGACAGAAACGTTAATTATGGAGGCTTGATTGAAAACGGAGCCGGGCTTGTCGTTGTTGACAGGAAATATTTTCCTGGAAAACCTGGGCGCTTAGGGTGATAAAATTATAACGATAGAAAAAAACCCCAAAAATCTTCAATTAGAAAACTCGATAAAACAGATTCAAATTTATCATGTAGAAAACTATGCTGATCACTTGAACACACAGGCTGAGCATACATCGTGCTGCACGATTAAATTTGCTATTGAGAAAGTTGCTTTGAGCAAAAGAAAGTTGTATGTATACAGCAAGTACGAAATTGAACGGTACAGTATCAAAATAACCGCCCTTTTCTTGTAGTCTACGGAGCAAAGTACACCGAGAGCATCATGCAACAGAAATAGAGCTTCTTTGAAGCATCCCCCAGAAAGCTTTACTCAGTTCAGAAGTAACAGAACAGATTGGTTCTGGCGTAAAAGTGTAAGAGGCTTAAATTTCTGAAAAACTTCCAGAATTGCCAGAAGCCAATTCTATTTTAAGAAGTGAAAATATCCTTTAGCTGTCACCTTAGGCCCTTATTCAATGTTTCGACTGTTTTGTTTGCCTTTCTGTCCCTTCGGGGCAACTCACGGTTGATCTGAGCAGGCAGTTACTTCCGCGGTGTTTGCCCGGAATCCTTTCCGCCCGTATTCAATTTTAATCTGTGCAAATTTTGCCTTGACACGCTCGCTAGGTTTTATTGCATGTCTCACGCTGTTTCTTGGAAAATACTTACTAGCAAACGATTCACGTTCGACACATGGTGAAAAGGTTAGACGTTTAAAAGTTGATATCGTTTTACCGGTCTGAAACCGGACCGGACTGAAATTTTCCGAGAATTCTGAATATGACAAAATTGAGACCAAAAAGTGCCGCTATGGAGGCCTACAGGGCAAAACTAACGTTGTAAAATGTTTGTTGTAGAAAAATTGAAAAACTATGAGAAAAACTGCGATTGGCCAAAAAGTTAATACCATAGGCTTATAGTCAATGAAGTTACCTATCTTTTGACATATAGGAGTATGGGTGTTGGAGGCTGTTGCAAAAAGAAATTGAGGTTTTAAAAAAATCAATTTTTAACAGTAATTTGCAAAAGCTATGAGAAAAAGTCCAACCGATCCTGGATTTCTATGGCCCATTTTGAAGTGCTTCGAAAGACCTTTCAAATGCATCTACGAGAGTTGGAATTGATGCAGTTTTACGGAAATGCGAGCAATTTTAAGATTTTTTAGGTTTTTTGGACCTCAAACTTCGAAGCCCGTTTTACCCCACTTCCCTTTGTCGTAGAGGGCTCATATTTGGCATGGGTTCATCTCATGTATAGAAAAACAAACGCTGAAAGTTTCATCCAAATCGGAGCACCTCGATACGACCTGTTACACATTTATGAAAAACTCGCTCTTAAAAACTAATGCTGATAATTTTTGCAAATATACATAATTTCAAAAATAGTATCCTTAATGAAGTTTATCACATTAAAATTCTTAAAAGTATTTACAAAACATGTTTATCTGACCCTCAACCACCCGGGTCGATTAATCGGACAGCGCACTGGACTCACAATCCAGAGGCCGCGGTGGACGCCCAAAAATTCTAAGTGCCAATATGAGTATTCGGCGCCGTCGCTCCGTGCCATACTCTCGTACACTTAAGAGCCCAGGGCGGTGAAGTCCTTGTAGATCAAAGGAAGACGCTAGTGGTTGGTGCTAGCAATAGTGGCCGACAGCAGTCAACACCGTTTTTTTGTTGTTTATCTGACCTGATTCGAAGCTAAAGATACGACCGCTGAACTCATACCGTATAATAAATCCCTAACTGATCTTCGCGGAAAATAACACCGAAACCGTTTCCACTTTTCTACGCTTTCAATGAAGGAGAAAAATATTTGTCTTCTGCCTCGAGGGTCTTGCGATTCCAAAATTTAAATAGAAAAATATATCCAAAGTGCCCAACCCAGCAACAAGACAACAACAAAAAAGTTTCCGGCCCGATTTTCGCTCATTTCGCACTGCAAACATTTATTGTGCACCGTGCCCAAGCTGAAGGAGACAAACTTTTCTGATAAGAAAGTTGAAGCATTTTCTGAATCGATAAAATAGCACAAAGCTCCATCGCGCGTCCCGACGATTCGATCGGCCGGCACTCGATGATGGAAAAGGGAAAAGCTACCCGGGGAAAAAGTTTATTTAAAGTGGAATTTTCCCACCCTCGCATCTCACTCCAAAAGAGAGAAAAACAAAAGGCCGTAGAAAAGGGATCATGGCCACGAGTCGAAAGCTAACAACCATTACACCCACTAATCCGTGGCTCATGGGCAAGGATTCGTTCTGCCATTAAAAGCACTGCACAATGTTCAGCTTCTTTTCATTAGTTATACTGCGACAGTTAGGCCGCTTGCTGATGATTGTGGGGCTTAAAGGGGAGGCCAAGGAAGTATATTTTCGGTTTCTCAGTTCCTATCTCGGGGAAGTGAATGTTACCAAGGAAAAGCTTTTCTTTTTGATGGCAATATTTTTCCACCAAATAAAAGCTTTCCACAATTTCCGGTGTTTTGAACAAAGTAGGACCATTTTTCGTCAATCGCAAAAAAAAACTATAAACTGTTGATTCGAAATAAAAACTAATTCATCATCATCACAATTTAGCATACAAATTTCAATTCATAATCCAGACGCAAGTCCCTCGTTTAAAGTAGAGCAGCATCCAAACAAAACGATAAATTTATCCTCCTCTTCTCAATTTTCCAGCATCACCTTCTGTATCCCGCTCAGCATCACTTTGCTGTGAGTTCTCGTTTCTGGATTACTTAGCATAGAGGCACAAACAAACGAGTCCTATCGCTCTGCGTAGTGGAAGGATGTTGTTGAGCAGTGCTGCAGTGCCTAGCTATGGTGGTTCCATCGTTCAGGGTAGAAATGCGTCAGGCTCCACCACGTCATATTGTCACCGCTTCCGGGTTCCGCGAGGCAACCAGAAGAAATAAAGCATCATTAGTTTGACAAGTCGGATAAGATTTTAATCCCGCATCCGTTTGTGGCTTTGTGTGGCTAAGGATATACACTCTCAGCCTGGTAGCTTCCGCGCAGCTTACCAGCTTCCTTCCGGTACCATTTCCATAACCTCCGTCCTCCGTCGGATTCCGCTACGACCTCAGTTGGGTGCTGGGACATGGCATTGAGTCCTGGTAGCGGTTTGGCGGTGTGTCCCGCAGAGAGCTTTTCTTCCCTAGAAAGCATTACCAGCTGGTGCTTTGCCAAAACATAAACGAAAAAACGTGAAAAATGTACCAAAATTGACTTTAATGTGACACGCTTTACTGCCAGATATTTTTCGGCTGGTGAGATCCATTTCCGGTACGCTTCTGTTCAGATGCCAACAAAATGAAATATCATGCCATCACTAGAAAAAATATTACAAATTTATCACACTCCTACTTCATTAATATCAACGTGAACTTCACTTGTCATCGCTATACCCTACGGTACACTTCTCAATAATGATATAACCACGCCATTGCAAATGCACCAACTATAAGCATAAATCATCCTCGGAAAAGTGGCACTAAATAATACATAATTGCTAAACCGAAACCATCGGTTCGAAGCAACAAACGAGAGATGATGCTTCAACAGCAACCACGTAACTTCACGTCGTAATTGATCTTTATTGACATAGATAAATGCAACAACGAAGCCAGCACGCGTTAGCCGCCGCCGCCGTTGTGTGGCTGCGAACTAGAATTTAGTAGTATGATTGCAGGAAAACTCGCCCCACTCATCACTGCACTGCACTACAGACTTGGTATTGCACAGTGATGAAAAACATCACAAGTTTGTGGAAATCGTAACTGCTTGCTTTAACCTGCGGTTAAGTTCTTCAATCAACAACAAAAAAAATAAACCAGCAAATCTAACCGTAGTTTAATGTAAGCTCTAAAGTTTAACACACACTGACTTAGCGTTTATCCTTTCCGGTCTTCATCGATCTGATGGCCGAGCGGGCTAAGGCGCCAGTTCATACTGTTAGTGATGGGTTTGAGCATGCAGAGTGAATATTAAGTGTCTTTTTTGACAAAGGTGATGTCCGTGCTTTTGCATGCGATTTTACCATCCGTTTTTTTTTTTTGCTGATACAGAGTATTCAAAAGTAAACTGCAATGACATTTTTATGATATTTGGTCCTTCCCACTGCTCTAAAAATGGACTTGTTACTGAAAATCCATTTCCTTCATATTTAGTTTTCAACTCAGAATTAATAACAGAACAAATGTTTGTTTGTTTGTGAACCCAATTAGGCTTTTCTAAATATATTTTTTGTTTGTAGTTTATGGCACTCGTCTCTGGCCAAAAACGAAGGCGGGAGCCCAAAGTATTATAAAAGTTAAAATCAGGCACCGCCAATATTTTTAAAAGCTTTTTTTCTAGTATTCGCATTGGTACTACAAGCAAAAAAGCAAAGCTATCCACTTTAACGACCCCCGGGTCTTTTGTGGGCTCTGTTGCAAGTTTCTGTTCATTGCTAGGCGTCCGAAGGTTATGTGTGGTGAGTCACCCAAAAACTCTTTTACGCAAATGGACCGGCATTTTACTTCCCCATCCGATAGAAGGCCAGGAGAATAAGCCGGGAATCGGACCCGCGCCCCATGGCAACTTAGGGATCGGCAGCCGATCGAGGCCCGGTGGCCTTACAAGCCATGGTATTGAAATTTTAATGAAGATATATTTAAAACAGCATTTTCACCAACCCACATGATTTAGTTTTGAAATTAGTATTAGTTTTGAAAATATCTAAGCATTGGCGACAATTTAGTTTTTCGCAAAATTTAAACAAAGCGCGTGTTTTCTTCAAATTTGTTTTTTTTTTTTTTAATAATGATTGCGAAACAACTGCACGGTATAATGCATTGAAAAAATCATAAACGGTGCACATCAACCAAAACTTTTGCACCCTGATTTTTGTTACAGACATTTTAGTATCTTCGAAACTACGGGAACTATCGATGTGATTTTTCATTCATCCCCTAAAGTACTGTCCACAAAGTAATTTACAACAATGTTTGTACTAATTTTACAAACGTGTTGTTGCGGGATTGGGTCCGTAAGTTTGACAATTTTTGAATAATAAGACAACAACTTCCTCCGTTGCTGTGCACCCGTTGAAAAGTTAAAATTTTGGCTTGTTATTTCAATTTCAATATTTTTAACACCTAATTAGAAAATAACTGCTGCTTGAGTTCAGTTTATGCTAGGTTTGCAAAAAGCCATGCGGCTCCATCAAAATGCTTTTTAGCTAATAGTTAGATGGAGAAGCATTATGTTTCAAAATACATGAATTACATGGCTTTTGAAACATGTTCGATTTACATGAGTTAGTTAACAATCAAAAAAAGCAAACAAACACTTTAAGCGCCCTGGCGTCCCAGGTCACCGCCGGAAACCGTCAAGCTTGGCATCACTTTCGAAAGACACGCGCGATTCTCCTGACTGCGCAGGTCCGATCCGAGGACTTGTGGCTTCGCGTCTCTTGCGACCGAACAGCAGTATGTGGATGTGAATGAAACTCTGGACAACACACAGAACCGGCTTCCCCCCAAAGCGTGAGGATCAGTTGGTCCGGAATTGTGCTCGAAACTGGTTGTGTGCATGCCGTTGGTCCTGTGTGGATTGAGATCTAGCAGAAGGCAAAATCTGTTGGGATTGTGGCATTCATAAAAGTAGTACTACCGGGAAGTGAAACTGTTTCACGGTTGTGGTTTCGCTTCCGCTTTGGGGATTGCAATTGAAAAAGCAAGGTTTCAATTTCTCCCAGCAATTCTTTATAAGATGAGTCGGAAGGGAATAAAATTAAAATAAGACGAGAGCAGAGAGTTGTAAAACGACTTCGTAATGCTTGTGCATCGAGGTACAGATGAAAGCCACAAACTACTAGGTAGTGGTTGTAGTTTAACGGACTATTTAGTTCTGTGAAAGTGCATTCTGGAGCGTCTTGAAAATGCTCACTGTTTTTTTTTTATTTGAAGAAAAGAAAATTATTCAAGTGCTACTTGGAGCAGAGTGGAAAAGAAAAGCAACGCTGCGGAGAGTTGCATTAAAAAGTTGGCTGTAATTGAAAAGTGCATAATAAACAAAACAAGCAAGGTTCATTAATGGGTAAAATGTGGTCGTCACTTTGAACCAGTGTAGATGCAAAAAAGTGGCATTAGCACAATGTGGAAAAATTACAACCTTTTCTCGTTAGACCTCATACAGTATGCAAAGGCCATGTGAGAGGATAAACTAGTGGTGTAAATTATCTGAGTATTCAACACCTCATGTCACCATCGTATGGGCATGAATGGCCCAACGAAAGAGGATACACCAGAAGTGTCCTATACTTGGTAGCCATCATCATAAGGAATAGTATTTTTCCATTCATCAGCCGTTTGCAGCATCCCATCACTTGTGCAGTGTAATAGCCATAAAAAAAAAAAGAAAAACCTAAGGAGAGCCGGACGTACAACAGTTCCGTTTCCGTTTGCATCATTTTTCAAAAAGTGCTGCTCCAGACAAAGTGAAAATTAATCTTCCGTTTCGGCGTGTGTATGTGTCCGTTTAATTCGCGTTGTATCACCAGCACAGGGCAGCGACAGCTAACAAGCAGACAAGGTTGTGTGTTGTTACATGGGACCAACTTGTTGCTCGAAAAAGTGCCAACCCGGGTGAAAGCTAAGCAACAGCAAAGTACAGGAAAATAGCTAGGATCTATACGTTTAGTACACTAGACTGAGGATGGAACGTTGAACGTTGACATCTGGTACCAGCAGAAAGAAGGACGAAGGATACCTCAAGGTGCTTTTGTACTGCTCACGGTGGAGTTGTAAAAACAGAACAGAAAGGAAAAGCGGGAGGAAAACCAAATCTGCTAATCCAGTGAGCTGCTGAACGGCGACGTTCCATTGGCTGCTCGGTCATGAACGAAGGCAAATGTAAGGATAATAAGCTGCTATAAGTTTCCTACCATTTCCACACACTCGTGCCCGGGGGATGGACTTACGACCGTGGCGACTGAAATCTGAGATAAGAACTTATCGTTCCGCAACTGGAACAAATTTCATGCTTTAAAGATTAGTTTTTGTTGAAAGTACTTTTTTTCCTATATAAATTATAAAATATTTTAATTGAAAAAGCAGACCTCATTGTGACCTCATTCTACCAGTAATTACCTGACACTGATCTCCCGTCAGACATCGGGGATCAAAATTGTAATCTCTAGCTGCAAATTGCTTTTTCTCGTACGTACGTACTCAACACAATCATCCTGTTTTCGCTGCAACTGGGGAAATTGAATATGGTTCATGAATGAGAAAGTTTTCCCCTCTAGCAGTGTAAAACAGCTCCAATTGAAAACTATTGCTGTTGCGTGGTAGCGCTTTCCTCCTCTATACAGGATACCTTGCTGCACCCCAGCTACCAAACTCTATCGATGCTTTTCGCTAACTCTGACAGAAGAGGGGCGAAATATTAAACTAAAAACTGCTCACACCACCTTTCACCACCAGATACGATCTGGAGGATTTTACCGCTTTAGTTTTTTGGCTAAGTTTTAAATAAAATTCGGTGGTAGCACCAACTATCCCGCTGTATTTATGTTCAAATTTTCTCAGTTTACACTCACAGAAAAGTATAATTAAAAATGTATTAAACTGTGGAACGCCTCTACAATTTTTTAAGGCATGTTTGCTAGAAAGAATGCAAAACAATATGATAGAAAAAATCATCCAACCGTTTCCTAAGAAAAGCTTGATTAGAAATGATGCAAAAATAGAAGAACACTGTTGTGTTCTTTCGACGTTGTTTCGCAACCAGGCTGTTTGCTTCTCCTTTGAGTGCGTGTAAAATTTCCAATTATGAATTCCACTCTGATCAAACAGCTTTTGAAGGGGAACATGCTGCTCTCCAGCTGTAATCAAAATATTTTCCACAATTTTGCTCCCGTTTGGGTGGGACATGTTGTTGCTGGTGTGTCGGGGTTTGGGCCGGGTTTAGGATCATGAAGCAATATTTGTTTTTCAACCACGTCAACAAATGCTCCATTGCATCTATTCTCCTAATTGCTCTCAAATAATATTTTTGTTCTTGGAGAGAAAGGGAGGATCGGATTTTAATAAATTTCCTCGGCATGAATTTGCCAGCTGACGTTGTCACCGTTGACGATATGCCAGCATAATTTATATTCCCCATCAGCAAATTGATGGATCACGTAAGCTCACGTGTAGGCTCAAAAGCTTCATCAAAATCAAAACATGAAAGCTGCTAAAAGGGCTTGTGTTTAGCCACGTAAAATTTTGTTTGGGCGCTATCTGAAACCAAAACAGGTATGTTATTGATTTATGAATACAACTATAGTAGATTATGCAATTTGTTCAAAAATGGAGATTTGTGCAGCTCAAGTCGTACGTTTATCCATCAAGTACGAATACGGTTCTAGTTTTGCAACGCATTGCATCTCTTTTAGCAATTCCAAAAAGAATAGTTTAAACTTTCTCAAGGTGAAAACTGATAACTGTTGCTGCTACATTTGGATTTTTTTTTTTTGATCCACGATTTAAAACAAATTATCCCAAGTAACATTTTTTTCCAGGAGTTCTACAAGAGCTCTTCAAGATAGCTACAGCATAGCGGTTTGGACCGCGGTAGGATAAAATTCTCTTAAAAACTTCTTCAGGAGTTTGGAAGAGTACTTGGAGAGAGTTTTATCCTACCGCGGTCCAAACTGCTATGCTGAAGCTATCTTGAAGAGCTCTTGTAGAACGCCTGGAAAAAATGTGACTTGGGATATTCCATGGGTACCTGTTACCTCAACTAATGGATTGACGTAAAGTTTGAGGAAATCATGCACTAGAGAATCACCGCTGTCGGCAGTGAGATTCTATTTCGTTTGTTGAGGTATAACAAACCAATCCTTTTCGAAAACAATAAATAATTCAATGCGAAAACGAGCATTTGGAAAATAAAGGCTTTTCCAATGATAAGACACATGAATAAATGATAAACTTTTGCCGTTCTTTCAAATTCCCAAAACACCTGCCCTTGTCCACGTTTTCCCCGACTTTGTTGGATAAAAGATGAAAAGTTGTCGGATGCTCTTCATGCGTGTTTTTTAGCATAACGTGACCTTTGAAGTCTGATTTAATATTTATTTTCAACAAGACATAAAGTGTTTTTTTTAATTAGAGCAATCTTGATTTATGCTTGCTTGCGCCTTTCAACTCCAGTGTAATATTTTTGGTCAAAAATTATTGTTTACATTTCATTATATCGAAAAAAAAAAACAGAAATTGCAACGAATCAAGGCAACTACAATCAATTAATTGAGCAACTCATAAAACAACAATTTGCTTAATGATTTCCATCATCAATCATTTGTGCCACCACGGGATCGTATCAAATTGCCATGTTGCATAACAATGAGATTATTGTCCCAATTTCACAAAATACGAAGAGACAGCCATCGTTGTCCAGACCGGAAATAAATCAATCAGCAGTCGGTACACACATTTGCCGATGGAAATAATCAGAGCAACATTAATTTAATTTGCGTTGCGTGTGCAAAGTTAAACACCAATCACACTAATAAGAGGAATATTTTATGTTACCTTTAAATTTCTTTAAATTGCGTAATCAAAAATTGAATCGTAAGTCATAATTAAATTGCAAACTCTATTGTATTCACACAAAAAAAAAATAAATTTGAAGGTGAAATAGTGTTATCATCTTTTGTGTAAGTTGAATTATGCTAGAAATTTCGAAGAAACAATTTAACCTCCAGAACTCTTCCTACACCCAGAACTGAGCATCGGCATACGAGAGGATAAAGAACACGATTCGGTAGTAAAATGGTACTGTGTGCGGACGGAGAGGATAAATCCCGAAATTACCGAGAGTACTTTACTCATGGGTTCATCTTCAAAAAAAGTTCATCTGTAAAAAAAAGTACCGGCACCGAGACTCAAACCCAAGACCTTCGGCATATTGAACCGTGCCTTTGCCGTATGGGCCACCAAGGTTAGGTGACTAAGTGGCGGTCATTTGTCCATATAAGCCACTCAATAGGATGAACTATTCCAATGAACGAATGAACACGCAAGAGGACTATACTCTCGCAAAATAGCACTTTCCTCACGTTTCTTTTCGTGAGGACTATCCTCTTGTTCTTTAACTTTGGGTGTATTGTTTGGAGAGGTCTGATCTCTTATCACTACAAAACAACCTTCCATCTCTTTTTTTTTTCCTGCGAAAAAGGGATCGCGTCTCAGATGGTCACCAAAGAATAAAGCGTATAATGCACATAAACAATCTCGGTCGTCCTCAGGGCTAGTCTGATAGGAAGGTATAGCAGCGAGCAGTCAGACCTGTTGTGGACGCAAGAAATGCTTTGTTTATTTAAATATTTTCCAGCCAGCTCACTGCCGCTTGCCACAGTCCTGCCAACGTAGAGGTTGTCTCTTCATTTTTGCGATACACGAACCACCAGCAATCAAGAATTTAAACGCCAGAAGCGCTCTCTACCGCAAATCCCCAAACTCACCGCGAGGTTGAGCAAGTTGAAATGAAGAAAAAGCTAAGAAACTCTGAACACCATAAATACATACCCAAATATTATCCTAACGAAATCATTAAGCTTTGATTTAGGTAATCTAAAATAAATTACCCAAAGCTGAATGCTGTCGCTTCAAAGAGCGCTTCAACACCAAGATTAATTGGCATTGTTTACCGCAAAGATTCAGTCCTCTGCCATGCCTTGTTTCTCAGGATCCCCAGGGATGCTCTCTGACTCTGCTCAGGTGGTTGTCGGCATCCAAAGCCGTAGGCTGTGATCATCAGCTGGGGGAAAACCAGCTCCAGAGCATTTCAATTTACTGCGGGAAACAATTTGTTATTAGCATCCGTCCAAACAGAGAGACATCCAACGGCGATGCGCTGGTCATTAGTGCTTCGTTAAAAATAGATCAAGATAATTTACATGATTTTTATGGGCCTGCGGCGAAACATTGCCATCCGTTCGGTCGGTCGGCATGCGTGTCTGGTTTTCTGACATATGTTTTTGGGATGCTATAAAACACTGGCCAAACAAAAACAACCCACCCCCCTGTGTGTGTGTGTGTGTGTGTGTTTTTCGATTTTTCCCGCCGATACCACCTACGCAGCAGCGATCCAGCTACAGTCAGGAAGCGCTAAAATTTGCATACCACGACGTGTTAAACAAACTCATTGTGATGCGATTGGGCACGGTTCGATATTTGAATAAAGGGCGCGACAAGGGATCGCGTGCCGAACCTTAATACGTCCGATGAAAAGGATAACTATGGTGTCGAAAAATGTGGCTAACGAGCTATGTCGTAAAAGCTGTAATTGCCTTTCACACCCTCGATTTCCCACCGGACAAAAAGTGAAAACAGATTCATCATAATCTAATCTTTGTGGTGTTTTGGGATGTTATTTTCACCCCGTATCATGATGTAGTTTGCCAAACCAAAACCATCAAAAAAAATATTCAAAACAACCCATCGGGAACGGAACTTTTACTTCAACATTCTGCTAAAATACTAGATGTTGGGGTACTCCACTGGGAAAACCCGCCTAGTAAAGCTCGGCTGCACCAACAGCAGCACAACACAACGACACTGTGGTCGTCTTCTGGGAAAAGAACAGAATTGGCAAAGTTTTAGAGCTCGGCTCCTGCTGCTCTAGACGTTCCGACGTTATATTGTACTTTGTATGGAAAAGCAGGACGCCCTGCCATTGTCGACGTATACGACGACGATGCAGAGTTACTGGTGCAGGCTGATGTCGCAGAATTTACTGCTTTCGAAGGGCAGCTCGACATGTTTGACAATAAACAATACTGAGAAGTGAAACAACTTTTGATACACTTTAGGGGGGAAACATCTTGAAAGCAGCGCAATAGAGAAAAGTGATTTCCCAATATTTGCAACATGCACACAACCACGTTCAAGCCTCTTGAGATCCGGAGATTTTTGCTTGGCTTGAACGTGTACACAAAGAGCACATAAAAGTTGGCTCGTACGAGATGTTTAGTATTTAGCATACATCATTATGCAAACCGTTTTATCGCTCGAATTGAGGACAACATAGTTCGATGCACGAAAACACAGAGCATACATTTCAGACACAATTAGTCATAAGGCCCAATTAAATTTTGCTTGTTTGGAAGGAATGATTTTGTACCTTTGATTTGTTTGCAAAGTGTCCATCGAGAAGTCATATTTTTAATCGATTTGGTGTCTTCCCGAATAAAATTATATGATGATATGCATTGTCAAAACCATGCAGTTACAATAGATATTATAATATTTATGGTAAGTTTATGGTTGATTTTTTTGAACTTCATTGGAATGACGATAAAGCTATCGTAGATTTCATGGTTACAGCAAATTTCATGGTTTTGTTATTGGAAATGTTATAAATTGAAACAATAAAACTACTGTACATTTCATGAATACAGCAAATATTATGGTTTTGTTATTGAAAATCTCATAATGCATTTTTTCCATTTTTTTGTTACAGTAAGTTTTATAGTAATGTTATAGTTGCGTAGTGTGGACTTTTTTTTAACGATTTTTTCAAAATAATTTGAATCATGTAATAAAAGTATTGAAAATATTAAAATATTAAAATATTAAAATATTAAAAAATTAAAATATTAAAATATTAAAATATTAAAATATTAAAATATTAAAAAATTAAAATATTAAAATATTAAAATATTAAAATATTAAAATATTAAAAAATTAAAATATTAAAATATTAAAATATTAAAATATTAAAATATTAAAATATTAAAATATTAAAATATTAAAATATTAAAATATTAAAATATTAAAATATTAAAATATTAAAATATTAAAATATTAAAATATTAAAATATTAAAATATTAAAATATTAAAATATTAAAATATTAAAATATTAAAATATTAAAATATTAAAATATTAAAATATTAAAATATTAAAATATTAAAATATTAAAATATTAAAATATTAAAATATTAAAATATTAAAATATTAAAATATTAAAATATTAAAATATTAAAATATTAAAATATTAAAATATTAAAATATTAAAATATTAAAATATTAAAATATTAAAATATTAAAATATTAAAATATTAAAATATTAAAATATTAAAATATTAAAATATTAAAATATTAAAATATTAAAATATTAAAATATTAAAATATTAAAATATTAAAATATTAAAATATTAAAATATTAAAATATTAAAATATTAAAATATTAAAATATTAAAATATTAAAATATTAAAATATTAAAATATTAAAATATTAAAATATTAAAATATTAAAATATTAAAATATTAAAATATTAAAATATTAAAATATTAAAATATTAAAATATTAAAATATTAAAATATTAAAATATTAAAATATTAAAATATTAAAATATTAAAATATTAAAATATTAAAATATTAAAATATTAAAATATTAAAATATTAAAATATTAAAATATTAAAATATTAAAATATTAAAATATTAAAATATTAAAATATTAAAATATTAAAATATTAAAATATTGAAATATTAAAATATTAAAATATTAAAATATTAAAATATTAAAATTTTAAAATATTAAATATTTAAACATTTAAACATTTAAACATTTAAACATTTAAACATTTAAACATTTAAACATTTAAACATTTAAACATTTAAACATTTAAACATTTAAACATTTAAACATTTAAACATTTAAACATTTAAACATTTAAACATTTAAACATTTAAACATTTAAACATTTAAACATTTAAACATTTAAACATTTAAACATTGAAACATTTAAACATTTAAACATTTAAACATTTAAACATTTAAACATTTAAATATTTAAACATTTAAACATTTAAACATTTAAACATTGAAACATTTAAACATTTAAACATTTAAACATTTAAACATTTAAACATTTAAACATTTAAACATTTAAAAATTTAAACATTTAAACATTTAAACATTTAAACATTTAAACATTTAAACATTTAAACATTTAAACATTTAAACATTTAAACATTTAAACATTTAAACATTTAAACATTTAAACATTTAAACATTTAAACATTTAAACATTTAAACATTTAAACATTTAAACATTTAAACATTTAAACATTTAAACATTTAAACATTTAAACATTTAAACATTTAAACATTTAAACATTTAAACATTTAAACATTTAAACATTTAAACATTTAAACATTTAAACATTTAAACATTTAAACATTTAAACATTTAAACATTTAAACATTTAAACATTTAAACATTTAAACATTTAAACATTTAAACATTTAAACATTTAAACATTTAAACATTTAAACATTTAAACATTTAAACATTTAAACATTTAAACATTTAAACATTTAAACATTTAAACATTTAAACATTTAAACATTTAAACATTTAAACATTTAAACATTTAAACATTTAAACATTTAAACATTTAAACATTTAAACATTTAAACATTTAAACATTTAAACATTTAAACATTTAAACATTTAAACATTTAAACATTTAAACATTTAAACATTTAAACATTTAAACATTTAAACATTTAAACATTTAAACATTTAAACATTTAAACATTTAAACATTTAAACATTTAAACATTTAAACATTTAAACATTTAAACATTTAAACATTTAAACATTTAAACATTTAAACATTTAAACATTTAAACATTTAAACATTTAAACATTTAAACATTTAAACATTTAAACATTTAAACATTTAAACATTTAAACATTTAAACATTTAAACATTTCAACATTTCAACATTTTTATTCAATAATAGAAACGGCAAAAAATATTAAGGATCACAAAACGAACACACCATGACACCTGAACTGGGCAACGTTCCCCAAACGAACGCACCATGGCGAGCTGTCATTTGTTTTCAATCGCGCGCGTGTTCGATCCTGTTTGTGTGGCGCAGTTGAAATCGAAAATACTCAAGTCGAATCGCGTGTGCTCGTGAAGGAAGTTGTTCCGGCGTTCGTTCAACATGGTTCTGATGGACAAATCCACCGGGTGACCGAACCGGATCGGCGGGATGGCGGAATTTTCGCATATTTGGGTGAGTATTAGGAGTTTTGTTGAACTTGCCTAGGGCGGAATCCCACCCGCAACAGCAGCAGGCATTTTCAGGCAAGTAGTATGCCATGTTCTAAACAAAAAATGTGTTTCTCTTTTACATGGACTTCTTCCACCGCGTTCGGTTACGGGACAAAACCCACCAGAAGCGCTTGATTGTGAGAGGAGGTCCGGCGCCTGCTGCGGACACTCCCGGCCGAGTTTGTTCCGGATGGTGAGCTCGCCTCGTCTGGAGGCGAACATTGTTAGGTGAGTTGTGAGTTGAGGCTAGTAAGTAGTTCAGAAAAACTTTCAAACAAAGGTCAAGGAATTAGGGCCACGAAATGATTTTTCATAAACGGTACGCAGCTGAAAAGTAACTGAAAATGACAGTAATTTTGGACGTTTTTTCGCGTGGTGCTTGTTTACAATTTTTTTGTTGAATAAATCAAACAATTTGGATGTACAAATTTGAATGCAATTGAAAATCACAATCGTTTGAGTAATTTTGTAATAATTAATGTTCCATTAATTTGTTTTAATTTTCTAGAAATTAGCAAATTTAGAAATTAGGAAATTAGGAAATTAGAAAATTAGGAAATTAGGAAATTAGAAATTAGGAAATTAGGAAATTAAGAAATTAGAAAATTAGGAAATTAGGAAATTTGGAAATTTGGAAATTAGGAAATTAGGAAATTAGGAAATCAGGAAATTAGGAAATTAGGAAATTAGGAAATTGAGAAATTAGCAAATTAAGAAATTAGGAAATAAGGAAATTAGGCAATTAGGATATTAGGATATTAGGAAATTAGGAAATTCGGAAATGAGGACATAAGGAAATTGAAAACAGGAAATAAGAAAATTAGGGAATTAGAAAATTAGGAAATTAAGAAATTTGGAAATTTGGAAATTAGGAAATTAGAAACTTAGGAAATTAGAAAATCAGGAAATAAGGAAATTGAGAAATTAGCAAATTAGGAAATTAGGAAATAAGGAAATAAGGAAATAAGGAAATTAGGCAATTAGGATATTAGGAAATTAGGAAATTAGGAAATTAGGAAATCAGGAAATTAGGAAATTAGGAAATTAGGAAATTGAGAAATTAGCAAATTAGGAAATTAGGAAATAAGGAAAAAAGGAAATAAAGAAACAAGGAAATAAGGAAATAAGGAAATAAGGAAATTAGGCAATTAGGATATTAGGAAATTAGGAAATTAGGAAATTAGGAAATTAGGAAATTAGGAAATTAGGACATTAGGAAATTGAAAACAGGAAATAAGAAAATTAGGGAATAAGGAAATTAGGAAATAAGGAAATTTGGAAATTAGGAAATTAGGAAATCAGGAAATTAGGAAATTAGGAAATTGAGAAATTAGCAAATTAGGAAATTAGGAAATAAGGAAATAAGGAAATAAGGAAATAAGGAAATAAGGAAATTAGGCAATTAGGATATTAGGAAATTAGGAAATTAGGAAATGAGGACATTAGGAAATTGAAAACAGGAAATAAGAAAATTAGGGAATTAGAAAATTATGAAATTTGGAAATTTGGAAATTAGGAAATTAGGAAATTAGAAAATTAGGAAATTAAGAAATTAAAAAAATTAACAATTAAGAAATTACAAAAATAGAGAATTAGGAAATTAAGAAATTCGGATATTCGGAAATTAGGAAATTAAGAAATTAGAAAATTTAACAATTAAGAAATTACAAAATTAGAAAATTTGGAAATTCGGAAATTAGGAAATCAGGGAATTAGGAAATTAGGAAATTAGGAAATTAGGAAATTAGGAAATTAGGAAATTAGGAAATTAGGAAATAAGGAAATTAGGAAATTAGGAAATTAGGAAATTAGGATATTAGGAAATTAGGAAATTAGGAAATTAGGAAATTAGGAAATTAGGAAATTCGGAAATTAGGAAATAAGGAAATCAGGAAATCAGGAAATTAGGAAATTAGGAAATAAGGAAATTAGGAAATTAGGAAATTAGGAAATAAGGAAATTAGGCAATAAGGATATTAGGAAATTAGGAAATTAGGACATTAGGAAATTGAAAACAGGAAATAAAAAAATTAGGGAATAAGGAAATTATAAAATTAGGAAATTTGGAAATTTGGAAATTTTGAAATTTTGAAATTTTGAAATTTTGAAATTTTGAAATTTTGAAATTTTGAAATTTGGAAATTTTGAAATTTGGAAATTAGGAAATTAAGAAATTGAGAAATTATAAAATTTAACAATTAAGAAATTACAAAATTAGAAAATTAGGAAATTAAGAAATTTGGATATTCGGAAATTCGGAAATTCGGAAATTAGGAAATTAGGAAATTAGGAAATTAGGAAATTAGGAAATTAGGAAATTAGGAAATTAGGAAATTAGGAAATTAGGAAATTAGGAAATTAGGAAATTAGGAAATTAGGAAATTGAGAAATAAGCAAATTAGGAAATAAGGAAATAAGGAAATAAGGAAATAAGGAAATAAGGAAATAAGGAAATAAGGAAATAAGGAAATAAGGAAATAAGGAAATAAGGAAATAAGGAAATAGGGAAATAAGGAAATAAGGAAATAAGGAAATTAGGCAATTAGGATATTAGGAAATTAGGAAATTCGGAAATGAGGACATTAGGAAATTGAAAACAGGAAATAAGAAAATTAGGGAATTAGAAAATTAGGAAATTAGGAAATTTGGAAATTAGGAAATTAGAAAATTTGGAAATTAGAAAATTTGGAAATAAGAAAATTTGGAAATTAGGAAATTACGAAATTAGGATATTAGGAAATAAGGAAATAAGGAAATTAGGCAATTAGGATATTAGGAAATTAGGAAATTCGGAAATGAGGACATTAGGAAATTGAAAACAGGAAATAAGAAAATTAGGGAATTAGAAAATTAGGAAATTTGGAAATTTGGAAATTAGAAAATTAAGAAATTAGGAAATTAAGAAATTAAAAAAATTAACAATTAAGAAATTACAAAAAAAGAGAATTAGGAAATTAAGAAATTCGGATAGTCGGAAATTAGGAAATTAAGAAATTAGAAAATTTAACAATTAAGAAATTACAAAATTAGAAAATTCGGAAATTAGGAAATCAGGAAATAAGGAAATTAGGAAATTAGGCAATTAGGATATTAGGAAATTAGGAAATAAGGAAATTAGGAAATTAGGAAATTAGGAAATTAGGAAATTAGGAAATTAGGAAACTAGGAAATTAGGAAATTAGGATATTAGGATATTAGGAAATTAGGAAATTAGGAAATTAGGAAATTAGGATATTAGGAAATTAGGAAATTAGGAAATTAGGAAATTCGGAAATTAGGAAATTAGGAAATTAGGAAATTAGGAAATAAGGAAAGTAGGCAATAAGGATATTAGGAAATTAGGAAATTAGGACATTAGGAAATTGAAAACAGGAAATAAGAAAATTAGGAATAAGGAAATTAGGAAATTAAGAAATTTGGAAATTTTGAAATTTTGAAATTTTGAAATTTTGAAATTTTGAAATTTTGAAATTTTGAAATTTTGAAATTTTGAAATTTTGAAATTTTGAAATTTTGAAATTTTGAAATTTTGAAATTTTGAAATTTGGAAATTTGGAAATTTGGAAATTTGGAAATTTGGAAATTAGGAAATTAGGAAATTAAGAAATTGAGAAATTATAAAATTTAACAATTAAGAAATTATAAAATTAGAAAATTTGGAAATTAAGAAATTTGGATATTCGGAAATTCGGAAATTCGGAAATTCGGAAATTAGGAAATTAGGAAATTAGGAAATTAAGAAATTGAAAAATTTAACAATTAAAAATTACAAAATTAGAAAATTACGAAATTAGGAAATTACGAAATTAGGAAATTACGAAATAAGGAAATAAGGAAATTAGGAAATCAGGAAATAAGGAAATTAGCAAATCAGGAAATTAGGAAATTAGGAAATTAGGAAATTAGGAAATTAGGATATTAGGAAATTAGGAAATAAGGAAATTAGGAAATTTGGAAATTTGGAAATTATGAAATTATGAAATAAGGAAATTAGGAAATTCGGAAATTCGGAAATTCGGAAATTTGAAAATTAGGAAATTAGGGAATTAGGAAATTAGAAAACAGGAAATTAGGAAATTAAGAAATTAGGGAATTAAGAAAATAAGAAAAAAAAGGAAATTTGGAAATTAGGAAATTAGGAAATTCTGAAATTCGGAAATTAGGGAATTAGGAAATTAGAAAACAGGAAATAAGAAAATTAGGGAATTAGGAAATTAGGAAACTAGGAAATAAGCAAATAAGGAAATTTGGAAATTCGGAAATTAGGGAATTAGGAAATAAGAAAACAGGAAATTAGAAAATTAGGGAATTAGGAAATTAGGAAATTTGTAAATTTGGAAATTAGGAAATTTGGAGATTAGGAAATAAGGAAATTATGAAATTTATAAATTTAACAATTAAAAATTACAAAATTTGAAAATTAGGAAATAAAGAAATTCGGATCTTCGGAAATTAGGAAATTAAGAAATTTAAAAATGAACAATTAAAAATTACAAAATTAGAAAGCTAGGAAATTAGGAAATAAGGAAATTAAGAAATTTAGAAATTAAGAAATAACAAAATTAGAAAATTAGGAAACAAGGAAATTAGGAAATCAGGAAATAAGGAAATCAGGAATTCAGGCAATAAGGATATTAGGAAATTAGAAAATTTGAAAATGTGGAAATTAGGAAATTTAAAAATTAGGAAATTAAGAAATAAGAAGATATTAAGAGTTTTAGAATTTAAGAATTTTAGAATTTTAGAATTTTAGAATTTTAGAATTTTAGAATTTTAGAATTTTAGAATTTTAGAATTTTAGAATTTTAGAATTTTAGAATTTTAGAATTTTAGAATTTTAGAATTTTAGAATTTTAGAATTTTAGAATTTTAGAATTTTAGAATTTTAGAATTTTAGAATTTTAGAATTTTAGAATTTTAGAATTTAGAATTTTAGAATTTTAGAATTTTAGAATTTTAGAATTTTAGAATTTTAGAATTTTAGAATTTTAGAATTTTAGAATTTTAGAATTTTAGAATTTTAGAATTTTAGAATTTTAGAATTTTAGAATTTTAGAATTTTAGAATTTTAGAATTTTAGAATTTTAGAATTTTAGAATTTTAGAATTTTAGAATTTTAGAATTTTAGAATTTTAGAATTTTAGAATTTTAGAATTTTAGAATTTAGAATTTTAGAATTTTAGAATTTTAGAATTTAGAATTTTAGAATTTAGAATTTAGAATTTTAGAATTTTAGAATTTAGAATTTTAGAATTTTAGAATTTTAGAATTTTTTAGAATTTTAATTTTAGAATTTTAGAATTTTAGAATTTTAGAATTTTAGAATTTTAGAATTTTAGAATTTTAGAATTTTGAATTTTAGAATTTTAGAATTTAGAATTTTAGAATTTTAGAATTTTAGAATTTTAGAATTTTAGAATTTTAGAATTTTAGAATTTTAGAATTTTAGAATTTTAAATTTTAGAATTTTAGAATTTTAGAATTTTAGAATTTTAGAATTTTAGAATTTTAGAATTTTAGAATTTTAGAATTTTAGAATTTAGAATTTTAGAATTTTAGAATTTTAGAATTTTAGAATTTTAGAATTTTAGAATTTTAGAATTTTAGAATTTTAGAATTTTAGAATTTTAGAATTTTAGAATTTTAGAATTTTAGAATTTTAGAATTTTAGAATTTTAGAATTTAGAATTTTAGAATTTTTTTAGAATTTTAGAATTTTAGAATTTTAGAATTTTAGAATTTTAGAATTTTAGAATTTTAGAATTTTAGAATTTTAGAATTTTAGAATTTTAGAATTTTAGAATTTTAGAATTTTAGAATTTTAGAATTTTAGAATTTTAGAATTTTAGAATTTTAGAATTTTAGAATTTTAGAATTTTAGAATTTTAGAATTTTAGAATTTTAGAATTTTAGAATTTTAGAATTTTAGAACTTTAGAACTTTAGAATTTTCGAATTTTCGAATTTTCGAATTTTCGAATTTTCGAATTTTCGAATTTTCGAATTTTCGAATTTTCGAATTTTCGAATTTTCGAATTTTCGAATTTTCGAATTTTCGAATTTTAGAATTTTAGAATTTTAGAATTTTAGAATTTTAGAATTTTAGAATTTTAGAATTTTAGAATTTTAGAATTTTAGAATTTTAGAATTTTAGAATTTTAGAATTTTAGAATTTTAGAATTTTAGAATTTTAGAATTTTAGAATTTTAGAATTTTAGAATTTTAGAATTTTAGAATTTTAGAATTTTAGAAATTTTAGAATTTTAGAATTTTAGAATTTTAGTAACAGCTAATTTAATAGCATTTGTACTTAAACAAACACATGAAAATATTCCCTATGTTTAATTTAGTGTGTTTCTCTTTTACAGGGGCCTATTCCACTGAAGATTGTGCTTCATAAATACGCGAGAGTTCATCCCAAGTACGAAGCAGTAGTTCCGGCACCGGCATTTCGAACAACGTCAGAAAGTTCGGATTGAAGCAGAATATTAAAAGAAAACGACGCGGAAAAATGGACTATTTTTTTTAAATCAACGAAAAAAAATATAAAAATACAATAAAACTTACCGTATTGACCATTAATTTCAATATATAAATATATGTTTTACAGTACAATTTAGTGGAGAGAAAAAAATAAATACAATGAAAATACAATGAACCATACTGTAGTTATTATTTATTTCATTGTCCGATTACGGTTTTTACAGTACCATTTAGTATGGAAAAAACTATGAAGAACTGTAAATTGACTGTGTAATCCACTGTAACCGTTACTGTTTTAATTATAAATGTATGATGTTTTCTATGGTCAGGGTAATTTTTTGGACGGAAAAGGCATCAATGAAAATACGGTAGAAAGTATAGTATTTGGGTTTTTTTTGTATGGGGAAAAGTCGAATTTTTTATGGTGACTGTGCCTAACAATACCCCTTTTTTATAGTAAATTCCCAGAATAGGATATATTCTATGGTGAAAAAACATAAAGGCTACTGTAGAATCATGGTAAAAATAACCATAGAATTTATCGTGTGATAACCATAAAATCTACTGTAGGTTTATAGTAAAACTTTATGCGGGTTCAGCTTTAGACTAATGTTCTACATTTAAAAATACCACACATTGTTTACTTCACTTCTTGTTACTTAAACATGTAATCACAAAACATGTAATTTTTTCATCAAATCGACAAAATTGATCAAAATGCCAAAAATGACCATATCGACCAAAACGGTCAGAATGACCAAATGTTCAAAATAGCCTGAGCGACCAAATCGACCAAAATTACCAAATCGATTAAAATTATCAAAACGTCAAAAATTACCAAAACAACCAGAATGACCAAACCGACAAAAATGACCAGATCGACCAAAATTACCAAATCGTCCAAAAAGACTAAAACAATCCAAGTGACCAAAATTACCAAATCGATTAAAATTATCAAAACGTCCAAAATTACCAAAACAACCAGAATGACCAAACCGACAAAAATGACCAAAAAGACCAAAAATTACCAAAATGACCAAATCGACCAAACGTTTAAAATGACCAAATCGACCAAAATGGTCAAAACGATTAAAATGGATTTAGGCCTAAATGACAAAATATACCGAATCGACCAAAATTACCAAAATGACCGAAATGACTGAACGGTTAAGGGTGCACTACAAGCGAACATTTTTTGCTCAGACTTTTTTACGGAAATTGTCATAACTCTGAAAAGAAAACAGTTAGAGTATTAGGTCCTGTAGAAATGTTATGCAAAGTTAACAAGACCTAAACTGATCTGATTGTTTCTTCAAAGTTTCTTCAAAAAGCAAAAAAAAACTTGCGAAAATAGCTATTAAATGATCAAATCGTCTCAAATCGATGCAGCCGTGCTATCATGTCGTATGTTGCTTTTTGACGTTCCGAGAAAAACACGTTTTAATGTTTGACCTTGAAAAACAAAAACGAGAGCACGCAATGTAAAGAATAACAAACACGTTTTGTTTAGTTGACCATTCTGTGCATTGTTCCGAAGTTTGATTGAATTTGGTTGTCGAGGTCCCGAGATTTAATTGAAAATGTTTACGCTAGTCGAGCCTGTATCTGTGTCAAACACGTTCTGACCTGGAATCCCTTTGGCCAATTGTCGCACTTACAAAATTGACAAAATTGATCAAAATGCCTAAAATGACCATATCGACCAAAACGGTCAGAATGACCAAATGTTCAAAATAGCCTGAGCGACCATATCGACCAAAGTACCAAATCGGTCAAAAAATATCAAAACTTCCAGAATTTCCAAAACAACCAGAATGACCAAACCGACAAAAACGATCAAAGTGGCCAAATCAAACCAAAATTACCAAATCAACCAAAATAACCAAATGACCAAAAGTTTAAAATGACCAAATCGTTTTAATGTTTGACCTTGAATAAACAAAAACAAGAGGAATCCCTTCAGCCAATTGTCACACTTACATCAATTTTCAGGCTGTGTCAAGATAGCACGACAAGATTGAAACATCTTTCATATGAAAAGTGACAAAAATGCACGGAGTTTTTTTTTTGTTTTTATTGAATATCTCAGGATTGAAATCGAATTTAGGGGATCTGTGAAGGTCAAAAGGTTAGGCATTGTGCACAAAATAGCTTTCTTAACTCAATTTGACCCAAAATGCACGTACGACAAGTTAGCACGACACCAACGAAATGATCAAAATGACCAAATCGGACAAAATGACCTTTTTTTGTTTTTTTTTTTTTTAAACTTCATGATCCCGGTACGAGAATCGAACTCACGACCTCTGGATTGGAAACCCAGCACGCCGCGAGTCGAAACCCATCCCCTACCGGTCAGTATTCCCAGTGAGCATATTTACTCTTTTAAGGGATCTGACTTTGCCGAGCCAGACAGGAATCAAACCCATCACCTTCCGCTTACAAGGCGAAACCCGTAACCTTACGGCCACGGAAGCTCGGCAACTTAACGACTTAACGACCAATAAGGCCAAAATTACCAATTTTTATAAACTACAAAAATGACCATAAAAAATCAGACAATTAAACATAAGTTCCATTTTTTACCATTTCACCAATAGTTTTTGAGATATCGTCATTTGAAAACCAAAAGCTAATCAGATGACACTTATATAAGTGTTCCATAGCTTTCGATAATATTTGTTTTCTGAGAATCGTTTTCTCCATTAAGTATTTCTGAAACTAAAAACGAAAATCTGAACCATACAGTGACTTTTACATGAAAACTTTGCAATTTTAAATAAAAAGTGTAGCGAAGGCAAAGATTGCATATTTGATTCATTTCATCTACAAACCCATGCTGGAATAGTGGAATACCATTAGACGAAGGCGATTTTCTACCTCCAAGCACCCTTCTGCAGAATCCTGTGCCTACTATATGCTGGCCAAATAAATATGTACATGCGTTTTGTTTGATATGACACATCAAAAGGATCCTAAACAATCACTTGTGCTTCAGTCAATCCATCACACAGGGAAGCCAAGTGTTCGTCCTTCGTTCGTAACCTAGATTCCAGGAGTCGTCTGACAAGTAACTCATGTGATTTTTCTTTCTTTCTTTTTTTCCAAATGCTAGATTTACTGTAACGGAAAATTTATGGTAACGTCATGTCCCACGACTGAAATAATCAATATGTCAATTGATGCTGCTGTAGCTGGTGGTGCTGGTGGTGATGGGTCTAATGTCTTCAGTCGATTATCGACATCCGGTGCAGCGACACTGGGGACAAGTGGGACGGCTGGCGAGCAGCAGCACAAGCGGTACTACTTCGACGACAGTGAAGACGAAACCACGGCGTCGAAACAGCAATTTTACAGCCTGCATCATCCCCAAAGCCAGCCAGGACCACTGTTGATGGGTGAAAACATCACGGCAGCATCCAGCATGTACTCCTCGCTGGACGCCAGCATGTACAGTCCGATAGAGACGGAAAATGACACCGACTTTTATTACGTGGGTGGTGGTCTCGGATTTTCCGGTGGTCACAACGGCACGCTTCTACTCAACGGTGAAGACTATCACAGTTGCATGGGAATGGAAGGAAATGTTTCCTACTTGAACGTGTCGTGTGAGACTATTCTCAACTACAGCATCCCACTGTACGGCTACTGCACACCGATCTTCATCCTAATTACACTGACTGCCAACTCTTTAATCGTGATTGTCCTGAGCAAACGCAGCATGGCCTCTCCTACCAACTTTGTTCTGATGGGTAAGCAAAAATTGTTACAATTAACTTTCTCATTTTCTCCCCTTTTCCAGTTAATTTCGCATTCAGCTCTAATTATAAAAGTAATAAATCAGTCTTAATCAAATAATCAAAACGGCTCCTCGTTGCCAGTTTCGCTCTGAAGGATGTCTCATTTCCTAATGTCTACCCAGCCGGTTTTACTCTTGGGTTTGCCCAGGCGGAAGCAAAAGTCCGTCCGACAGGCATTCAAAAGAAACCAACAGAAAAAAAGCCAGCATCCCGCGACACGAAGATTTGCGTTTCGCACGCTGCAGAAAAAAAAACAATTTATCTTATTGCTTTTCCGAAGGTTTCTTGCGCGCCACTTTGGGTGCTGTGACATGTCAGGAAGCAAAGACAACAATCACAATATAAATCAAAAAGCTCGAATCCCGCATTTGAGGCACGACTGTAACTTTGCTCACCGGGATTATGTTTGTCAAACTTTATTAGCCTTCACTCAATTTTAAAGCATGAAATAATAAGCTTTTTTCATCATTATTGCTCCGTTGTTTGCTTCTCGGTTTCCATGCTTACAAATGGATAATACTATGGAGCAGCATGGTGCCTCACCATTAAGCACATGGAGCACAATTCTGGGAGGGTTTCACGCCAACATGGTAATAATATTCCAACTGAGTAAGCAACAACCTTTAATTGCATCCCTGGAGTGAACCAGTGTGTGTGAGTAAAAGTACATGAATGGCTCACAATTAGTAAAGCATTTATGTTCGGGCTGATATGGGCAAATAAAGTCACAATAGGAATAAAAAAAACCCTCCACCAAGAGCAGACGCATTCATCACAATTCCGTCCAGAAAAATCTGCTTTTGTCATTGCAGTGACTGCTGACGGAGATTATCTCGGTGAAATGAATTCGTCGGGTCAGATAAATTGCGATAAAATATTAATTCCTTCGTCGGGGAATAGAGTGTTTGCTTTTTCCTGATATTTCTATTCCACGTGGATTATTTTTCACGCTGTCTTAAGTGCACCAAACACAGACGGTTTCTTTTTTGCTCTTCTAGTGGCATATGTCATTGATGGGTACCTACCATAGCAGAAGGTCACGTTCAGCCGAGGGAAACGAAGGGACACTTCTAAGAGTTGATCGACCGGTCTGTCACGTCTAGGTACGTTCGCCATGAAAAAAAGCTTCGAAGGAGCAAAGAAATCACACACGCGACACGGTACCATCTCTCACTTCATTAATCATCAATTCCCAGTGATGCCGAGCTAAGCTAAAGGATGTATCCTTCATTTTCGTGCTCTTTGTGCTCAAAGTAGTACTCCCATGGTATCGTTTTGTGCTGTGCAGACGCACCTGTAAAAAAAACAAAGAAAAAGGTATAGCGCGATGAAATACTGCGAACGGATCCAAAGAGATGCACGACCAGATCTAAAGTTTTACGCCGCTCGGGGAGAGGAGACAGGTAATTGATCAAAAAGTAAACACAACTGTCACAAGTTTATCGGAGTGTAAAGTGAAAAGTGAGAGCAGAATCGATTGTTCGACTAAAGTCACAGCGTACGTGGTGGCTGTATTTGATGAAATTGGATTTTTTTCTGGGTGTCATTTCCACATATCTTTACGATTCGATGGCAAAGGGAACTTTTGCATCAATATAAAAGTCTACTGAAATTCGATAAGTCGTTTGAGGGAAAAGCAATCTTTTGCGCCTAAATTGTCATCGTCATTGTCGCTGGAACGGTTTACAATTACACAGCACTTTTTCATAGCTCAGAAAGTGATTTAGGCTTTTTTAATGATACCGTTGTTAGCAGTTTTGTGTAGACGTAGAACATGACACCTATGGCACTTAAAACGGGATGAAAAGACATTCTCTATTAAAACAAAAATATGGAAGTTAACAATACTCAGTTCAGAATCGAATAAAAAAAGCATTCGATTACACTTTCAAACAAAAAAGGAAAAAGTGACAGAACATTATAAATTCATACTGAAGCAAATAGTACACAGTTAAAAATTATGTCAATTTGGAAAGTTTAATTTTGGAAGGTTGATTATTACCTCTTTAATCATGTAATTTTACCTCAATTTAGACTGAAAAAGCGACATTACACCTGAAATGTGGTAAAATTACCAGCCCGGAAGCATGTTGACAGCTCCCATACAAACTGAGCGTACCGTAAACTGGGGTTAATCGGGACACATGGGGCGAATTGGGACAGCAGTTTTAACCATGTTGGAGCACAATATTTTGATTTTTCTGGTTGGTTTCGGTTAGAACAGACACAGGCCAACAAAATGTGTACATCTATTTCCAAATTTAAAAGCTTTAAGTGCTCTAAAAACTGCTGTCCCTATTCAGACTGTAGTCCCGATTCACCCCAGATTACGGTACCCATTTTGTGGGCCCAGTGGGCCTAAGCTGGCGGCCTTCGATATTATCTCACCAAACTTTTGAAAATGGCGAATAGTTTAATTACATAAAGTTTTGCCTTGTTTCGGTTTAAAACGACAAAATAAGCAGTCTGGAATCATTTTCTTAAAAAAACTAGATACGCCACGTTCAAATATTTGTCTAGAACAGTTGAAGTGAGTGTGCCGCGAAAGCCGTCACGAAAAAAGTTTCCCATGCAAATTTTGAGTTGCGTATATAATGGGCGGACTCCGACGTAACCCACTGGCAATCTGTCGGTGAATACGCGCAACTCACGAAAACTGGCTGAAAATCACACATTTTCAGAGGTAAAATTACCCATTTTTTCTGACATAGAAGATAATTTATTTTTCTGTGTAGGTAGAAGGTCCTCAAAATCACATGCATAATTTTCTCAAAACCTTTAAGAAGGGTGTTATGGTTTTAATCCAGTTTGGATAGGAAATTAAGGCGGTTCGCTTTTCGTACATTATTAGTTTACAAACTTTGGAAAAAAGACCCTTGAACAAACTGTGAATTTCTACGTTACGTTACTTTATCCTCCGTAAGGATGGTTGGTGCTTTCCTCACAGTCATATAGTAAATATAGCCCAAAAGGAACTCCACTCCCCTTTAACACGTTTAACAAATTCATCAGTAGTAGGGTTGTCAGATCTTCAGTCTTTTGGGCTCATTGGGAAGGCCTTTTGATTGCTTATCCATCGATGGGTCGCATGATCGGACAACGTTTTCATTAACATATCTGAGATCCGGCCTCAAAAAAGTGTATAGATAACACTTAACTGTGTAACTGGTTGCCAATGTTACCCTTCAAAATTCATTAAATATGACATGAAATTTCATGAAATTTAAAAATTATATTTTATTTGGTGATAATCATTTTTGAATCGACTGACCCCTCAATAATTTTGCTTTGATATTGTTTTTGACGTTTGTCTGCTTTTAAACTGGGCAAACGCTAGGCTACAGCCCAGTTATCGAGCGCCCAGTTAAACAACACCAAGTTACCGAACAAGTTTTGTACTCTAAAGTCAATTAGTTTTTTTTAATTGAAGATGGCGGCCAAAATGACGATGATAGCAATCAAATATTGAAATTTAACTAAAATGGGGTAACAAATCAAAAATTTGATTTTAAAAGTAAAAAAAAAACAACAATTTGTTTTCGTCATGGTACGATTATCCGAAGTCTCATAACCGGATAATCAAGTCCGGACTGCAATGCTTTCCAATGAGTTGAGAATGTGCGATCATTTTCTTTTTGTACGTTTGTTGGCTAGTGTAAACGAAACTATTGATAATCGAGTCTGGCATAACCATTCTTTTGTAAATTCAATTCCAATAGGTGTTTACTGGTCAGATTGAAACCATCTATTGTTTTGCCGGAAGCAGCCAATAATTCAAATCAAAACAGAGCTCCAGAGTGCGCACTCAAACCCCAATCAGGACGCCATTAGAGTCTGCACATTTCCTGATCGCTGCCGGTGTCAATTACGTTCAAGTGCCATTATACTGAATTAATCTACCTTTTCCCGGGTGTCGAGAGGGTTGAGATCCGAGGAATAGCACCTGTGCGGTTTCCTAGCATCCTGGCACTCGTTGTCATCATCCTAGACGAGAGAAAAGTACAGACTGAAGGATATTGCGTCGAACAAAAGGTGGCCATAAAACACAATGACACAACTAGGGTAAATTTAATTTCCGCCTCAATGGCTTACACACGGCACAGGTGCAAGAAATTTGTTCAGACCCACTCACGTAAAAGAGGCCACATCACTTGCCGCTTGATCCGGATTAGCCCACAAGGAGGAAACTTTACAATGATGGCGAGAGAGCGAACAGGCGCGTTGTTGCTGAAGGGTATTTTCACTTGTTTCATAGCGCTTTGAAGAGTCGACGACAACCTGGGCGGAACATTCGGTGATTAGTCAATCCGCTTTGTGAAAAGCGCTTCCAACGACTGGAACCTGCCAGCAGCCAGAGGAACCATCAAGCTCAGAGTGTTCACAGCACTGAAAAACAAAACGATGCCCTCGTTGGCCACTTGGAGTCGCGCGTTACAAATTTGTATGACCACTACGAGCAAAGCTGGGCGGCATGTCAATGGGCGAACTTTTTGTAATATATCAATGCCTTAAATGTGAAGTCAAACTTCTGCGTCCCTTCGTCTCGCTCTTCCTTGCGTTTGCTGCGTGGTGACAGAAGTCATTTGAATGCGATCATGGGAGATTTGAATGGATTCTCATGTCAATGGGTGTGAGTAACTTTGCGCAACACTCATACGTTTCTGTGTGAAACGTACGAAAGTAGAATGTCAAAATCAGATTGTCGTGGTGAAGACGATTGGAGTGTTCTGTCACCTATCACAAACAAAGTCGAAACTCCGTAAGCACTGAACCTTGCACTGTCTTTCGGTACATGCTTGATGCATTTATTTCAATGAACATTTTTACGATGAACCTATATGAAAGTTTTATACAAACATAATTTTTTACATTATGATTTCTAAATAAAAAAAAATATCATCAAATACTCAAGTTTAAACACACCGCGTCTTCTTTCGTGATCCTGTTTTCCACTAACGCTAACGAGTCACCGAGCTCGTTGGTGCTTTTTGGTCAGCATGATGTTGTGCGGAAAACTTCGTGGAAATCCCACCACAGCGAGTGGGTGTGTGTGATGCACAATCACCTAACTGATGATGAGTAATTGAAATGCTAGACACACCGGCACACACTAAACCACGACGGCCAAAAGTGCAAACTCCGAGTGGGTTTCAGGTCACATGCTCGCTAATTGCAATTACTCGTAATGTTTGATATGCTTGCCAAACATCCGAAAATAGCTTGCAAGAAGCATGTTCTCGGTGTGGATTTTAAAAACGTTAATTTAAGCATGCTTGCGAAACCAATGTTTAAATGAAAATGGGACATTTCGAAACGGGGTGGCCTTATCGGAGGCTTTGCAGGTGCAAGCTCAAATTATTCCGCACACCACCGGAAATATTTGCGTTTGGCGGTGCCGGAAGTGATAACTGTTTTGGTCAACCAACTTGCCTTGCACGGTAAAAAATAATTATGGGGTTTGTGACTGTGCTGTAATAATAAGAATTTTTTTCTGTGCGAAGAATAGCAATTCTGAACTTCATTGAAATTTTAATTGCAGTAGGGATTATCCCGAGGCTTGTGGACAATATGAAATTTCCCCTTGGCTATACCTGCAAATGGCATACTTTGGCTTTCTGATATGCAGTTTTAAAGCCTGGTAACTATAGCTTTCAATTCCCTAGGCATGAATAAACAATGGTCGATGCCACATTTATGTATTATTATCGTCTCATTGAGAGTTTATGGAACATGCTTCAATAGAAAACCGTTTGAAAACCCATCATGACCACACATAATTATCGCTCTTCGTCTTCAATGAGAAAATAACTTAAAATTCAAACCATACATGTTTATGTTTAGGCAGCACGTGGTTAAATTTGTTATGCTGACCACTATATCACGAACCCTACCGAAAACACTCAATACACCAAAATGGTGCACCAAGCGCTTCCGATGGTTCCGGTTTTGCGGGCAATAATTCCCAACAACTTCACCAACTCACTCCCAATCGCTTCCAAAATGCATTTCGATGCCATACCATACCGAGTCACAGACTCATGGTGGTGAAATGCATTTCCTCTGTGAGTATGTGTGCAATGGCGTGTAGTTTTAGACTGAAAGCCTATTCACAGCAGCATGGAGGTGCAAGCTTAGATATGCATCTGCTTCAAAACAGAACTATGCCAGTGATGAATGGAAAACTTCGGAGGCAATTAGGAAATTTCCATAAATTTGTAGCGTTTAGGGAACTAGTCCGATTCGTGCTGGGTCTGTTAGTACAATTAAGCAGATATAGGAAAGTTTACCCAATTATGATTTGCATTTTTTATGACGAAATGAATGCTTTGCTAAATGTTTTTGTAAGGGTTCGCAAAATTTACAGCAATTCTGTTACTCTGAGGTCGCTGCCATGGCGCCAAACTCATTCTCACTTCGGACCATACGGTAGAATCCTATCGTCGTGCCGATGTAGGTCAACCATCACTAATATTACGGTAGAAATTGCTGGCGATCTGATGAACTCGCAGCAAAAATGCGGTGAAAGCGATTTTATGCTGGAGCACATTTGCAGACAGCTGGACCAGGATGGTGCAACCTCGGAATGCCAGTTATAATCAGTATCCTCTTGTCGGGTTGGCATGTCGACTGCAGGTTGTGGGTCGCACGGTGTCATAAATTGCTAGAGCTTGGAATCATATTTTGCCCCCATTGATTTTTTGCTTGAAACTAAAATTGGCAGCTAAAACATTCTTTTTAATTTCATTTGTTTGCTAATTATATCAAATCTAAACAAACTTTAGCGCAGCCTTTACAAAGCATTCGGAAGAGAAGAAACAGTCTTCTGATAATTCATTTCAGTTGTCAGACCTCATGCGTAAAGTTTACCGCAATTGTTATTCGTTGCAATTCGTTAGGAAGCTACCACACGAAGAAAAAAGAGTTCCCAAAATCGTGAACAAGCGTTCATGAAAATGGGAACCCCGAACAAAGTGTTCAAATCCCATGATACGATTTCCAAAACGATTTTGGGAACTCTTTTTTCTCGCGTGCATACTAAGAACATTTGACGATCGGATACCATCTTGTAAAGTATTTCTTTTTTTGAATGTCCACTGCTGCATTAATTTCCGCTAATTATATGTGACAAGTGCTTTCATTAATAAAAATCTTCCTCTTTTCATGTTTTTCGTTACTTTCCACAGCGATGGCACTTTGCGACATGTTTACTCTGTTATTTCCGGCACCCGGCCTACTGTACATGTACACGTTCGGCAATCATTACAAGCCATTATCGCCCATCGCCGCCTGCTATGTGTGGAATGCTCTGAATGAGGTAAGTGCACATATTAAGGGGGGAAATATGTCAGGAAGCTAAATAAAACTTTTTTTTCTATAAAAATGCTAAAATTTATTGATATTACCTCGAATAGAAAATCTTTGATATTTTTGTTATTCGCATTTTTACAAACACTTTTGATTCATTTTAATTTGTTTTTACGTATTGTTATAAAATTAAATTATTAGCTTCTGAGTTGCAAAAAGTTGTCTGAATTCCTTAAGTGATGGTCAATACCGTAGATATTGTTGACAATACAAATTTCCTGCTTTCCTAATACTTTAAAAACACAAACATTTTTGGCGATTTTTTCTGATTTTACTCCGCTTAGTGATGGGTTTAGGCGAAAGGCTTTTATATTGCGCATCAAAAAAATAATTTCATTCAACATTCACGAAAAACATTATTTTTAAATTTTAATCCTCATCTGGAAAGCAGATTGCATTTTTTTTTTCGCTGAACCAAGTGCCCCGCCAGACCTCATGAGGGACTGTTTACAGTTCATTAATACAACACATACGCAACACTACTCAATAAGGTTGGAACGAAACGGTGAGCACCCACATTATTCATGGTAATTGAATCAACGAGCTGTTGTATGCCAGCGTAGAACAGCTTGGTGTGGGGTAATGCGTTAAGGGGAGGATTATTTATTGACTCTTGCCTTTTTTATGTTGAAATTTTTTTTTATGTTTCATTTAGTTCCGATGCAGAATATTATTGATTAATAGCAGTTCATGCTATAAATTTTGCTAGAGGTTAAACAAACTCGAATACAGGGAGACGCATGATGATTAAAAATGAAATTAAAAACATTATTTATTGTGAGGGGTCTAACACGGTCATATTCAGATATTATTTTTAATTACTGAAACTGTTTTTAAATAGCAAAATCAACATCTCCGCATATTTTAATCTTATATTAAAAATTGCTGATTCATCAGCGCTGCGCGCCCTGTTTTCAATTTGACGCTAATTAGTGCTTTTCACTTTTGGAGTTTTTTTTTCGTTGATTTTACACAGTCAGCAATTTTGTGCCAAGCTCGAAGCGGCTTGAGAACCCTCGACGGTGAAAACCCCACCACAGTGTTCAATACTTTTCATCAACTTAATTATTTATGAAAGCGGGGTGGTTGCACCCGTTCGATGTTCCACAGGTCGATGTTAAATACAGCAATATATGCAAGGAATGTGCCGTTTCACGGTATCTGCTGGAGAACTGAGTTTGAAACTTTTTTGTTTCCCTTTTTAAAATTTACGCTTGGCAATAAAATATTAATGCGCCAAATATTTGCAAGCACTTTGGTCGTTGAGTTTTATTTTTCAAATACCAATCGATACTTTCGATATTTCGTTTACTTTTCCATAAGGTTTCAAAATATAATAGTAAGCCAGTAAAATGAATGTAACATGTTAAAAGAGCGATCATTAACCCTCACAACAATACACCCACTGCTTTTTACCACGAAAACGTTTGATGTGCTTTATTTTGAAGAACCTTGTTAGTCTAGTCAATTTTTAACACTTTTTTTTTACAGCTCAATTACATTAACCGGCTGCACCCGTTCGATGTTCCACAGGTCGATGTTAAATACAGCAATATATGCAAGGAATGTGCCGTTTCACGGTATCTGCTGGAGAACTGAGTTTGAAACTTTTTGTTTCCTTTTAAAATTTACGCTTGGCAATAAAATATTAATGCGCCAAATATTTGCAAGCACTTTGGTCGTTGAGTTTTATTTTTCAAATACCAATCGATACTCTAGATATTTCGTTTACTTTTCCATAAGGTTTCAAAATATAATAGTAAGCCAGTAAAATGAATGTAACATGTTAAAAGAGCGATCATTAACCCTCACAACAATACACCCACTGCTTTTTACCACGAAAACGTTTGATGTGCTTTATTTTGAAGAACCTTGTTAGTCTAGTCAATTTTTAACACTTTTTTTTACAGCTCAATTACATTAACCGGCGCGGCTGTTTCGGAGGGCGAATGTGTAATAGACTCATCAATTCACCAAGTGCCATCGTTTTACGCTTTGAAGATCTGTCACGTGGCAGCAAAGCCTTGCCAAGCCCTCAACAGAAGTGATGGTGGTGGTGGTTAAATGTACTGACGAACCTTTGAGACAAGCCATACAAGATTCCCATGTCAAGACGACGCCGGTTTCGTAAATTCAATCACAGGCGAGAGCTTGTTTGGTTCTAGAGAGGAGATGACTAGATTGAGTAATTAAATTTTAATTTTGATATTGCTGAGAACAGAACAAAGGCGCCATTAGGATCAATTTGTGGGTGGCATGCAAAATGAGTCGTCACACGATTTCTAATTGAAAATAATTGAAATTCTTCTATATGATGGTCATCGTAAGAGACGCTTAACCGAGTTCATTCCTTGCAGGTTTCTTCAGACTCCAAGGCAAACTATATTTTATGATTACATTGTGAGCATTTTTTCTGTACGCAGTCTTTGAACGCAGATGCCTTGGCTATTATAAGTACACAATAGAGTTGAATGCGGCTTAAAGAACTTTTTATAGATTTCTTTTGTACAATAAATTGTACAGCTTACAAAGAGCAATTAATTGTATCTTCATTACAAACCAGCGATACATCATCCTCGCAGCATTCTTCCATCAGCCATGTTGAGCAGCGTTTCTTTTTTCTCAATTCTTTTAAACTTTTAATGAGAGCTTTTCAATCCAGCATGTAGAATGTTGCTAACGTTCAGGAAAGTGGTTCCATAAAAAATGCTATCATCTATTATACATTTTTCCTTTCTAGAAAGTGCATCTCTCTTCCGTTCTTATCTCGAAAGTTTCACTGGAAATGGAATTATAGTGATATTTCAAACGCTTGATTTTTATAAGCTTATCAGAAACTTGTACCTAATTCAATACGCCCAATCACTCAATAGCATTATTGAAATCTAATAATTGTGCAAAAAGAATACCGCCTTTCAGCGTCAAACGAGTAAAAGGGATTAATTCGAATCAAACTGTCTCTGGAGCATTATTCGATTGTCTGTATTTATTTTCTTGCTTCCCTTTGCAGTACCAAATACTGTCATATCCACTTAGGAATTATTGGAGAAGATGGTTCACCGACTCTGGTCTCCGGTCCATCGTTGACCGGGCAGCACATTCCGTTAAATGGGGATCCCGCTGGGCGCTTCGCTCTGGATATGTCGCCATACTTTCCACTTCACCGAAGATTGAACAAGTAATTGATAATGTGATTACTCTCTTTCTTCGTGGTCGTCCATCTTTGCTCTTACGTTTTATGCTCTTTTAACATCCCTGATGATTGTGTTGCGATGGCGACGACGACGACGACGACGACGTCCTGCCCAACTCATCATATCGACTTGAAAACATAAGAAAAATCCTTGATAAAAACAGACGACGCGGATAACGATAATGGTTCGGAGGTGTAATACTTGTTGCTTGTCCGGGGAGATGATAAGAATACATGATGGAGACGTAAGCAACCGAAAACTTCGTGACAATTTTAAAATCAAATATATAAACATTTCTTGTTTTCAACAAACTGCTCTGTGTCAACTAAAACAATGTATAACATGCCCTTAAAACATCATTATCTTTCACAAACACGCCACGGTTTGAGGGACACGAAATTGAATTTTCCAAAACCATAATTAAACTTGGTAAACTTTGCTGCTTACCTGCCGTGCGGAAAATGTAAAACCATATTGTCTACAAGCGTTTCTAATCCGCCAATAGAGACTGCATCTTGCGAAAGGCAGGAGGGAAAACATTCTGTTCTGGCGTTAAGCACACACAAAACGCACAGGAAATCTCCCCCTCCCAGCACAACGCCGGTATCACGTACGAAGCAAGGACAAAGTTCTGTGCACTAAGCTTCCGGTTTCACCATGTTGGCGCTTTATCTCGTAGGCGGATGATGTGGGCTGAGACGCTGGTCTCGTCTTGGGCAGGACACGAAGCCTCCTTCTTCCATTAGTCTTTTCGATGAGAGACGATTAACGGGCCCGGGGCCAACGTGTGAAGAGCTGTTCACCACGATGATGATGATGGTGGCTGCTCCTGCAGCTTCCAGCTGTAGTGTGTTCCGAACTCATAAAACAGCAAACAAGCTGCAAAAGGCGCTGAGCTGGAATCGCGCAACTAAGACAACAAGCTGAGCCAGGGACTGAGACTAATCCTCCACTTCCGGCGTTCGTCCCCGGGACCAAGCACAAATAACGCAATTTATTATTCTATTTATTGTTCGTAATGTACAACGCTATTAACTTCACTGCCATTAACGTTAACGATGATCGCTATCGTTGATGCTCGATTTTCCCTGCCACAGTGTTTTGCTTTGCTTTACGTGGCTATAATCACAACTAGATAAACACACGCGGTGTACGCCGCGAACAAAAAAAAACAACCTTCTTTGCTCAGCCTGGAAAGTGATCTTTAAGAAGTGATAAAGCATTTTTTTTCGCTTATTTTTGTTTTTGTTCAGCCGTTTAATGGCAAGCTGCCGAAACGAAACTGAATGCTGGGAAAAGAAAGCGGAAATTGATTTTAGGAACTTTTTTTTTCGTTTTCCATTGCCACCACCACAGATAATAATTTCACCCACAAATTGACTTTTAATAATAAACTCTGTCTCTTCGAGTTGCTATTCAGAATAAAGCAAATTATTTCAATAACAGTTTGCTCTTAATTTTTAATGTTATTCTGTCGCTGGGATCCGATCTTTGATTTATTTTCGTGTAGAACCAAAACCATAGGGCACTACACCGGGTCAGTGGTGGATGAAAATGTAATCAGCCCAAACATTTTCATTAGCACATCCCACCCTCATCACGGAGGAGGACTGTCCCGGAATTAAAATCTCCCAAGGGGCACTGGGCGTTGACCAGCGATGTCCTCCAATCTCATTTCACAGTCGACTGCATTCCACATCTTTTTATTTTTTGTTGTCCTCCTTCCCGCGCTTTGAAATCGTTCGTTAATTGCAATCGATTTCCCCCATTTCCGGACACGCTTTCTCTCAATTATCATTCAGTGTGCGACGGAACCAACTTTATAACTGTTGGCCGCAGCATGTTCCAATGTTTGAAGGTCGAGAAAAGGATCGAGTAGGGGGAACAATGAATCTTCATGTAAAGTCCCTTAGCTCGGCCCAAACTTGACGCGCCCCGCGCGTGCTCTTTAATTAAATTGTGCCATAAATTTCCGACCCGCAAAAGCACCAAATTTATGAAGAAGATAAAGTTGGCATCAACAAGTTGTACCTACACACACAATTACTGCCGTGTGTTGAATGCAAAAGAATGAACGTAAACGTGACGGCTTTTGTTGTCTACTTGGGCTGGAATGTCGAACTGATGGAAAAAGTTGCCCGCGGAGAATGTGCACAATAGGTCAATCAGAATGTGGGCGATTAACTTGATGGAAGCATTAAACCTTCCAATGACACAGAACAAACCAAATGATATGAAACAACATCCACCTACTGCACACACAACAATGTCCGGGGTCACCACCCAATTAGTATCCCATTTCGAGGTCCGAGCATTATTCATTTGTGGAAGTGCCTTGGTTTGGATAACACGACAATGCACAGTCATGTGTACGCAATTTGTGGCCCCAGGTCGTGCACCAGGAGATAAACAGTAATAAATTATTCCAGTTCCAGTAACGAGAATCGATATTTGTATTTTTTGGACACATGAGCCCACGCGCAATCTAACTCAATTGTTAAATTGAAACTCCATGATTACCAAAGCTGACCAAAGCACTATGCGTTTCCACAATACACAATTAAATGTTAATTTTGGTGCGGAGAAAAATAATGTTACGGAAAAATCATTTCTGTTTTTTTGTTTTCAGCAACTAATACTGAAATAAAAACAAAAATGTTAAGCCTCGGCAAAAAATCGCCAATATCTCGAGTAACAAAATTGAAGCTTTCAAAACAAGCGAAGCGTGCCACTGATTTTTGCAATCATTGAACTTGGCAGTTTAATCTGGACACATACAATGCGCACAAACTGGGCGCCGTTCACATCACAAAATTAAACTATCTAACATCGCCTGTGGAAACACCCGCCGCACACGCTCTGACATGTGCTGTACTGGGACACCCAACGCCGCCATACTCATTGTTCGCCAGAGAGTAAACTTTCTAGCATAACAAATAATTCCCATCAACTAGTTTCCTATTTTTGGGGATAAAACCCGCAAAATATGCGATGCAAAAACATGCCATTCAGCCCCGGGTTCTGGGTCGTGTGACGGGAAGCAACATATATCAGGGTGGTTCAAAAATGGACTTTGATTAAATGTTAAAACCCCTTTTTTCGATAAGATGAAGTACTAGAAAAATATCACTTTTGGACCACTCAGTTCGAAAACGTTTTTTAGACTTCTCCAAAGCGAATATGTTATCGAAGATGGCGGTGATGGAATGTTGGAAACATTCAGTACATTCTTGAGTTTTTTTTAAAAAAAGGTCCAAGAATCCAAATTTTCAGTTTTTGCTTTTTGGGTGTTTTTTAAAACCCCTGACTCAAGGCTCGTGGCGCAGGGGTAGCGGCTTCGGCTGCCGATCCCGATGATGCTATGAGACGCGGGTTCGATTCCCGCCATATCCACTGAGCTTCTATCGGATGGTGAAGTAAAACGTCGGTCCCGGTTTCTCCTGTCTCGTCAGAGGCGCTGGAGCAGAAATCCCACGTTAGAGGAAGGCCATGCCCCGGGGGGCGTAGTGCCAATAGTTTCGTTTTTTTCGACTCAAGGCGGTTTCAAAACACCCAAAAAGCAAATACTGGAAATTTGGTTTATTGAACCTTTTCAAAAAAAAACTTCAGATATATTCATTTTTTACATAAGTTGATTGTTTGAATAAAAACCTTTGAATGCATTCAATGTTATTCTTAAAGCCTCCCTACCACGACGCTCCGGGGTGGAATATTTGGTCAGTTCAATGAATAATGAAAAAACCTCTAAATCTGACCGGCAATTCCGGGGCCGAGTGTCGCTCGCTACGTGAGGGACAATGCTCAACACTACCGGTTATATTTCAAATTGTGCGGCTATCGCACGTCCGCCATCAACCCCTCAATCCGGAACTTGTACGACATTTGCAAATGAAGCAAATGGTGAAAAAATGATTTGTTCAGCTCGAATTGTAACACTTTTTCCAGCCGAACCATGCTGTGAGGTATATCACTGCTGGGATGGGGACGGAATGTAGCAATAACCACATTTCACACAATTTCGCAAAATTCTCTCTCGGCAAGTTCTAAACGTGATTTATGTTCATAAGATTCGGTCTATCTCTCCTGGTTCTTTGCTTTGAATGTAGGTATGTGGTCTGTGTGTGTATGTTTGATTGTATCGTTCACTCTGGTGGACAACGAACATTTTGCCACCGCACAAAATATATCGCTCACTAGCGTCCTTCACCACAATCATGGCCAACATGATGTGGGCCAATCGAAATGCATGGGTAAATGGATCGTTCCTCTCGAATGGGCTACTGAGAGTGTATTCGGGGAAATAAAAGTGAAGCCACAATGAACGAGAAAGGTCAGAAAAAAGGTATCACTTTGAGGTTACGTTTATACGAGAGATATTGTAACAGATTTCGAGATTTTCTCTCCCGCCCGGAAGAGGCTTATCGCAGCCGAAGCAGTAAAGTTTTTCGCCAAAAAGGAAATTTTGTTTCCCTTTTTCCCGGACCTTCTCCTGTCATTCGTCTCGCTGTCTGTCTGCCAGCAGCCGCAAATCAAATATTTTCCTCCTAGTCCATGGGTTCAAACGGAAAGAAAATAAAACTCCCCCCTCCACCCAAAGTGTCTTTATAGCAGAGGAAATGTTCATCAATTCATTTTCCTTCCCGTGATAAAAAGAGGCCATCAGATTCAAAAGGTGACCAAGCGATTTTCCTCGCTTTCACGCCTTCCGGCCAACATTTTTGTGGATGCTGAAACCGCCACCGATATTTATGTGGGTGGATAGAATTGGGGAAAACTGAAAGCCGCCAGGGAAAACAATTTTAGCTTCACCGTTAGGCACGTCTGTGGCTGATGCGATGTCATCCTCCCACTCGGATTGAGGCGATTATCTCAAGTGAACCCCCGGGTGTCATCAGCTTCAACGGCATCACCTGTGCTGTCGAACATTAGCATCAACAGATTTGAGCCACTTTTTCTGAGTGATGGCTGATCACTGTGTCTTTCAAGCATCTGTCACAAATGCATCAATTGAATGTTTAAATTAGACAGATATTCGAATGTTCGCACGAAACACCATGTCAACAAAGAAGATCAATCAATTAGTTATCCTCCAACCACAAATTAACATAGATATTATCGACTGAAAATTAATGATGCTGGGCTGCCTTCACAAGCAATCACCGCACGGCTCAGTGCACGCGTCAGTTATCACGTTGTTCGGCATTAATGAGCCCATCCCGAGATCCTGATCAAGAACCTTCATCCCTTCCGTTACTGATTTCCTTTGACTCCCCATCACACCGCTAGCTGGGTAATTCATTAGCCGTGCTGGCGCGATGAGAAGACAATGCTCTAATTAGCTGGCTTAGATCTGCTCGTTACATTTGAGATTTAATCTTTGGGATTGAGAAGGTTCGAATTCGGGGCAAAGGGTGCTTCCGTGAGGAGTGAACCATTTTTTTACAAAGTGATAAGGTATCATATTCCATCCTGAATGGAATACAATTGACCCCGGTTCTTTTACATCATCGGTTTTGTTAAATGACAGATAATAGTTTCAATCTTTCATGTCGTTGTCGTTAAAAACGAACATGACTCCTAAAATTATCGATATTGATATTAATTTCCGCAAAATGCCGTGAAATTCTATGGTTTTCTGAAATCAATTAATAAAAATTAACAAATATGTTACCAGCATGGTAAATTTAAAGGAACAAAAATATTAAAATAGAACTGTAACTACATTTAAAAAAATGAAATAAAAAATCAAATAAAAATAATAATTTAATAATAATTTTTTTGTTTACAAAAATATTGTTTGAGGAAAAAAAACTGTTATGGTATTACACAATGAAAATTCACAAAAGCTTTACATATATTAAAATTAATTCAAACAGGTTAAAAATGATAAAAATTAAATGACGCAGTGAAATCCATTTTAAATTGTTTTCAAAATTAAAAGCTGTTTTTTCTGGTGACATCTAGTATCCTTGGAAACGAACTTAAATTCCAATAAATGTGTTTTGAAGATTCTTTTTAATTTTTCTGGATGGAACACTTTTTTATTTGATTTTGAAAATTGTGCTTTTTTGCACTAAAATTCCAATAACTACCATTAGATTTTACAAATTAGGATGCTTCACCGCATTTTGTTGCATTTCAGATGCATTTTGAATTTTGAAATTCAATTGAATTTTGCCTAAGGCTTCATCCATAAAGTACGTCACGCTAAAATCAGCCAATATAACCTAGTCTAGAACTTTCGATGCTTCATTACCCAAATACGAACCAAAATATTTAGAAACAAAGTTGTTTTACCAAGTTAGTTGAATGAAATCCTTAAAATGCCATTAATAAATTTAACCAGATTGAGATCTAAATCGGAACTGAACGTTTCACGACAAACCCATTCAAATTCTAAAAACAATTAAATCTGCCTTTCCAACCTCTACCCAGAACCAACAGCTGATAGAATTTTCGTCATAAATCACCAGAAATGGTGCAGCGAATAGTAAAATTTATTCGCCTGATCGAGCGAAGGCAAAAGGCGAACCTACGATTCAGGCTAATAAATGAAATTAATGGCTGATGAGCTGCTCCTCGGCGAATGCGAAGCCGAAGAGAGCTTGGCCAACCAGCCAACCGGATGTAGCTAAATTAATCTTCTCCCTGGTCTCTCTCTCTCTTTCTCTCACTTTACGTTTCCGATCCGTGCAGATCCTTCCGGCAATGTTCCACACGGCATCGGTTTGGCTGACGTTGGCGCTTGCAGTGCAGAGGTAAGTTAATTACTGGTGGGCAATTCGATTGCCAATATATCCTACCTGCTGCCTTGCCTTGCCCCACGGCCAGGAATGCGGGTGCTACCCTTCCGAGGATTCCACCGGTGCAGAACGGCGACGGCCGCTAACCCATTCCATCACTTGACCCAGTCAAACGACTTAATTGCCATTGTTCATCATCATCATCATCGACGGGAGGGGAAGGTGAACTGAGTGATGATATATTGGCTTTTATAATGCATACAGACTGGGAGATGAAGATTAGATTAGAATGCTCAACAATGTACAAATTAGAAAATTTTAAAACTTTTTATTAACCAAAACATCGTGTTGAATGATGTTCAATTCAATTGTCATACCTCCATGCGTCTCCCTCTCCATTGAATTGAATGCAGAGCAAAAAGTTTCATGGAGACGCATGATACATCATCTGAATTTTTCCAAACCTGGATTTTTTTTAAAATGCAGCAAAATACAGATGGAACCGACTTAATTCGGAAAACAGGAGTCACCCAACGTTCTGAGTGTGTTTTTGCACAAGTGTGTGGATACCATCTACCAAAATGTTGAGCGCTGACAGTCAGTCACTAAATGGAAACAAGATCACCGTTCACTGGGGCAGATAATCGAATCCGGCTGCCAAATTGGTCACTCCTTGCTCGCAGCCGGAAAAATTCAAATGAACGGACTACGAACTAGTTATGGTCGATGTAACGGCAGAACGAGAGCACCGAGAAAAAAATGAATGTGTTGCATAAAACTTTAATTTAAAAAAAACTGTTTGCTTGTATAATACTAGTTGTGGACTTTATTTTGACTTTCACGAATTAGTTTGTATCAGAAAATCACAAAAAAATGACAGCAGTATCGTACAAGAAACCTAATGGTTCAGAACATTACATTTATAAGGTTAACAGATAAATATTCTCTCTCAAAGTGTTATGTTCTCAAAAGATGTGAGTTCGATCATTCTAATTCACTCCTAAATTTTCACTTTGGATAATCGAATGACGAAA